>NC_081391.1:6618677-6918677 GCF_030684315.1 Stegostoma tigrinum
ACAGCATAAAGGTTTGTTCTAAATGCTGCCCATCCATTTCCAGGCGCGATAGCCCTTATCAAGAGGAGCCTGCAGACCAACCGTGCAGGTTACAGCTTGGATTGCTGGTTAGTTATCGATTCAGCCCTTGATCCCACCTTGTAAATGCTGTATGAGCACAAACCACACGGAACACAGCTTCTAAACATTTGATAAAAGGACAAAGTCCACAAGGGAAGGCAGCGCCACAGGACAGGAGAAAGGAAATAACGTGCAGAGTTACAGCTTCACACTCACGCTTACACCGTCACACACACACTCGTACCCACATCATTACTCACGCACGCACCTGTGTGCACACACAAACACACACTCACAGAGAGACACACAAGCACACATAAACACAGAGTGATTTTAACCTCCCCAATATTAGCGGGAAGTGCCAGGGACTTAGATGGGGCAGAATTTGTTGGGTGCATCCAGGAGGCTTCCTTGAAACGTTACATAGGTAGCCCACCTATGGAAGGAGCCATATTAAACCTTGTATTGGGGAATGAGTCTGGCTAAGTGATCAAAATTTTCAGTGTGGGAGCTTTTTTCAGAACAGTGATCATGATTCTGTAAGTTTTTAAGATAAGGATATGACTCGTCCTTGGATGAAAGTGCTACATTGGAGGAAGACTAATTACAACAGAATTAGGCAGGAACTGCAGGAATTAGATTGAGGACAGCTGTTTGAGGGTAAATCCATATCTGACATGTGCCAGTTGATCAGAGCTCAGGAGCAGCATGTTCCTGTGGGGATGAAAGATAATGGTGTCAAGATTCAGAAACCCTGGTGTCAAGGGATAGTGAAAGCCTTTTCGAAAAGGAAAAGGAAGCACATGCCAGGTTGAGGAAACTTCCTCAAGGCCCTTGAGAAAAGTAGAAGGGACTTAAAACAAGGAACTCGGAGGGCTAGAAGTGTCCTTGGAAAGTAGGACTAAGGAGAATCCCAATGCACTTCACATGCCAATTAGGAACAAGTTAAAGAAACAGTAGGTCCCCTCAGTATACGGGAGGCAATGGCCGAGTGGTATTGTCGCTGGAATGTTAATCCAGATGTTCCGGGGACCCAAGTTCAAATCCTGCCACAGTAGATGGTGGAGTTTGAATTCAATAAAAAATCTCTGGAATTAAGAATCTAATGATGGCCATGAATCCATTGTCAATTGTCGGAAAAACCCATCTGGTTCACTAATGTCCTTTAGGGAAGGAAACTGCCATCCTTACCTGGTCTGGCCTACATGTGACCTTAGTTGATTCTCAACTGCCCCCTGGGCAATTAGGGATGGTCAATAAATGCTACCCTGGTCAGCAATACCTTCATCAGTGAATGAATAAAGAATAAAAAAGGGATAAAGGAGGAAGTGCGTATGTGTGGAGTCAGGTGAAGTGAATGAGGTCCTTTCATGAATACTTCACATCACAACCTACCAAGAAGCATAAGGTGCTGGGTATCTTGAAACACACCAAGATAGGCAAGTCTCCAGGCTCTAATGGGCTCCATCCCATGATAAGAAGATTGCTGGGCCCTAACAGAGACCTTTACATCCTCTTCAGTGACAGGGGAGGTCCCAGAAAACGGGAGAATAGCCAAAGGTGTTGTTTATCCACTCTGAGAAGGCAACAGGTATAATCCAGGAATTTGAAGCTCAGCGAGCCCTACATCAGTGGTTCAGTAATTATTAGAGAAGGTTCTCAGGGATAGGATTTCCTCACATTCAGAAAAGAATGAAGTTATTAGGGATAGTCAGTGCGGCTTTATACAGGGAAGGTTGACCAGTGACAAGGATCAGCACTGGGACTTCGGTGGATTGTACTTTATATAAACTATTCAGGCAAAAATGTAGTAAGTTCATAGATGCCGACAAAATTGGTGTAGTTGTGGAAAGTGAGGAGGATTATCAAAGGATGTAAATCAGTTTGAGAGCCAGGTGGCAGATGGAGCTTAATCCAAACAAGTGTGAAATGAGATCAAATGCAACAGGACAGCATTTAGTAAAAGGGTGTGTTCCTGTGTTGTACAGCTTCTGTTGTCTCACACAGGCACACATACATGCAAACACAGGGTACACGCGCGCACACACAGGCACACATACATGCAAACACACAGGTACACGTGCGCACACATACATGCAAACACACAGGTACACACGTGCACACACAGGCACACATACATGCAAACACACAGGTACACGCGCGCACACACAGGCACTGCACACACAGGCACACATACATGCAAACACACAGGTACACACGCGCACACACAGGCACACATACATGCAAACACACAGGTACACGTGCGCGCGCGCACACACACACACAGACACTGCACACACAGGTACCCATACATGCAAACACACAGGTACACGCGCACACACACACAGACACCGCACACACAGGTACACATACATGCAAACACACAGACACCGCACACACAGGTACACATACATGCAAACATGCAGGTACACGTGCACACAGGTACACATACATGCAAACACACAGGTACACGCACACACAGGTACACATACATGCAAACACACAGGTACACGCGCGCACACACAGGTACACATACATGCAAACACAGGAATACGTGCGCACGTGCACACACACACGGACACACAAACAGGAATATGCGCGCGTGCACACACACACACACACACACACACACACACACACAGGTATACGCGCGTGTGCACACATACACATGCGGACACACACACAGGCATGCGCGCACGCACAGACACCGCAGACACAGGTACACGCATGCACACACAGACACCGCAGACAGAGGGCACGCATACATGCAAACACACAGGAATATGCGTGCACGCAGACACACACACACACAGGTGTACGCGCGCGCGCGCAGACACACACACACACACACACACACAGGTGTACGCGCGCGCGCAGACACACACACACACAGGTGCACGCGCGCGCGCAGACACACACACAGGTATACGCGCGCGCGCAGACACACACACACACACAGGTGTACGCGCGCGCAGACACACACACACAATCACACACACAGGTGTACGCGCGCGCGCACACACACACACACACAGAGGTGTACGCGCGCGCGCACACACACACACACACACACACACACAGAGGTGTACGCGCGCGCAGACACACACACACAGGCGTACGCGCGCGCAGACACACACACACAGGCGTACGCGCGCGCAGACACACACACACAGGCGTACGCGCGCGCAGACACACACACACAGGCGTACGCGGGCGCAGACACACACACACAGGCGTACGCGCGCGCAGACACACACACACAGGCGTACGCGCGCGCAGACACACACACACAGGCGTACGCGCGCGCAGACACACACACAGGCGTACGCGCGCGCAGACACACACACAGGCGTACGCGCGCGCAGACACACACACAGGCGTACGCGCGCGCAGACACACACACACAGGCGTACGCGCGCGCAGACACACACACAGGCGTACGCGCGCGCAGACACACACACAGGCGTACGCGCGCGCAGACACACACACACAGGCGTACGCGCGCGCAGACACACACACACACACAGGTGTACGCGCGCGCAGACGCACACACACAGGTGTACGCGCGCGCAGACGCACACACACAGGTGTACGCGCGCGCAGACACACACACACAGGTGTACGCGCGCGCAGACACACACAGGTGTATGCGCGCGCAGACACACACACACACACAGGTGTACGCGCGCGCAGACACACACACACACACAGGTGTACACGCGCGCAGACACACACACACAATCACACACACAGGTGTACGCGCGCGCGCACACACGCACACACACAGAGGTGTACGCGCGCGCGCACACACACACACACACACACACACACAGAGGTGTACGCGCGCGCAGACACACACACACAGGCGTACGCGCGCGCAGACACACACACACAGGCGTACGCGCGCGCAGACACACACACACAGGCGTACGCGCGCGCAGACACACACACACAGGCGTACGCGGGCGCAGACACACACACACAGGCGTACGCGCGCGCAGACACACACACAGTTGTACGCGCGCGCAGACACACACACACAGGCGTACGCGCGCGCAGACACACACACAGGCGTACGCGCGCGCAGACACACACACAGGCGTACGCGCGCGCAGACACACACACACAGGCGTACGCGCGCGCAGACACACACACAGGCGTACGCGCGCGCAGACACACACACAGGCGTACGCGCGCGCAGACACACACACACAGGCGTACGCGCGCGCAGACACACACACACACACAGGTGTACGCGCGCGCAGACGCACACACACAGGTGTACGCGCGCGCAGACGCACACACACAGGTGTACGCGCGCGCAGACACACACACACAGGTGTACGCGCGCGCAGACACACACAGGTGTATGCGCGCGCAGACACACACACACACACAGGTGTACGCGCGCGCAGACACACACACACACACAGGTGTACACGCGCGCAGACACACACACACACACAGGTGTACGCGCGCGCAGACACACACACACACACAGGTGTACGCGCGCGCAGACACACACACACACATAGGTGTACGCGCGCGCAGACACACATACACAGGTGTACGCGCGCGCAGACACACACACACACAGGTGTACGCGCCCGCAGACACACACACAGGTGTACGCGCGCGCAGACACACACACACACACAGATATACGCGCGCGCAGACACACACACAGGGGTACGCGCGCGCAGACACACACACACACACAGGTGTACGCGCGCGCAAACACACACACACACACACACAGGTGTACGCGCGCGCAGACACACACAGGTGTACGCGCGCGCAGACACACACACACACACAGGTGTACGCGCGCGCAGACACACACACACACACACACACACACAAACACACACAGGTGTACGCGCGCGCAGACACACACACACACACAGGTGTACGCGCACGCAGACACACACACACACACACACACACACAAACACACACAGGTGTACGCGCGCGCAGACACACACACACACACACACAGGTGTACGCGCGCGCAGACACACACACAGGTGTACGCGCGCGCAGACACACACACAGGTGTACGCGCGCGCAGACACACACACACAGAGGTGTACGCGCGCGCAGACACACACACAGGTGTACGCGCGCGCAGACACACACACACAGAGGTGTACGCGCGCGCACACACACACACACACACACAGGTGTACGCGCGCGCAGACACACACACAGGTGTACGCGCGCGCAGACACACACACACAGGTGTACGCGCGCGCAGACACACACACAGTTGCACGCGCGCGCAGACACACACACACAGACAGGCGTACGCGCGCGCAGACACACACACACAGGCGTACGCGCGCGCAGACACACACACAGTGTACGCACGCGCAGACACACACACACAGGTGTACGCGCGCGCAGACACACACACATTTGTACGCGTGCGCAGACACACACACAGGCGTACGCGCGCGCAGACACACACACAGGGGTACGCGCGCGGAGACACACACACACAGGTGTACGCGCGCGCAGACACACACACACAGGTGTACGCGCGCGCAGACACACACACACAGGTGTACGCGCGCGCAGACACACACACACAGGTGTACGCGCGCGCAGACACACACAGGTGTACGCGCGCGCAGACACACACACACAGGTGTACGCGCGCGCAGACACACACACACACACACAGATGTACGCGCGCGCAGACACACACACACACACACACACACACACAGGTGTACGCGCGCGCAGACACACACACACACACAGGTGTACGCGCACGCAGACACACACACACACACAGGTGTACGCGCGCGCAGACACACACACACACACCGGTGTACACGCGCGCAGACACACACACACAGGTGTACGCGCGCGCAGACACACACACACAGGTGTACGCGCGCGCAGACACACACACACACACACACATCAGGTGTACGCGCGCGCAGACACACACACACAGGTGTACGCACGCGCAGGCACACACACACACAGGTGTACGCGCGCGCAGGCACACACACACACACAGGCGTACGCACGCGCAGACACACACACACACAGGCGTACGCGCGCGCAGACACACACACACACAGGTGTACGCGCGCGCAGACACACACACACAGGTGTACGCGCGCGCAGACACACACACACACACAGGTGTACGCGCGCGCAGACACACACACACACACAGGTGTACGCGCGCGCAGAAACACACACACACAGGTGTACGCACGCGCAGACACACACACACACAGGTGTACGCGCGCGCAGACACACACACACACACACACACACACAGGTGTACGCGCGCGCAGACACACACACACACAGGTGTACGCACGCGCAGACACACACACAGGTGTACGCACGCGCAGACACACACACACACACAGGTGTACGCGCGCGCAGACACACACACACACAGGTGTACGCGCGCGCAGACACACACACACACACACACACACACACAGGTGTACGCGCGCGCAGACACACACACACACACAGGTGTACGCGCGCGCAGACACACACACACAGGAGTACGCGCGCGCAGACACACACACACAGGTGTACGCGCGCGCAGACACACACACATCAGGTGTACGCGCGCGCAGACACACACAAACACACACATCAGGTGTACGCGCGCGCAGACACACACACACACACATAGGTGTACGCGCGCGCAGACACACACACACACACACACACACACACAGGTGTACGCGCGCGCAGACACACACACACACACAGGTGTACGCGCGCGCGCACACACACACACACAGGTGTACGCGCGCGCAGACACACACACAGGTGTACGCGCGCGCAGACACACACACAGGTGTACGCGCGCGCAGACACACACACATACACACACACACACACACAGAGGTGTACGCGCGCGCGCACACACACACACACACACACAGGCGTACGCGCGCGCAGACACACACACAGGCGTACGCGCGCGCAGACACACACACAGGCGTACGCGCGCGCAGACACACACACACAGGCATACGCGCGCGCAGATACACACACACAGGCGTGCGCGCGCGCAGACACACACTCACACACAGGCGTGCACGCGCGCAGACACACACACAGGCGTACGCGCGCGCAGACACACACACACAGGCGTACGCGCGCGCAGACACACACACACAGGCGTACGCGCGCGCAGACACACACACACAGGCGTACGCGCGCGCAGACACACACACACAGGCGTACGCGCGCGCAGACACACACACAGGCGTACGCGCGCGCAGACACACACACACAGGCGTACGCGCGCGCAGACACACACACACAGGCGTACGCGCGCGCAGACACACACACACAGGCGTACGCGCGCGCAGACACACACACACAGGTGTACGCGCGCGCAGACACACACACAGTTGTACGCGCGCGCAGACACACACACACACAGGTGTACGCGCGCGCAGACACACACACACACAGGTGTACGCGCGCGCACACACACACAGGTGTACACGCGCGCAGACACACACATACACAGGTGTACACGCGCGCAGACACACACACACACACACAAACACACAGGTGTACGCACGCGCAGACACAGACACACACACACAGGTGTACGCGCGCGCAGACACACACACACAGGTGTACGCGCGCGCAGACACACACACATCAGGTGTACGCGCGCGCAGACACACACACATAGGTGTACGCGCGCGCAGACACACACACACACACACACAGGTGTACGCGCGCGCAGACACACACACACAGGCGTACACGCGCGCAGACACACACACACAGGTGTACGCGCGCGCAGGCACACACACACACACACAGGTGTACGCGCGCGCAGGCAC
Source organism: Stegostoma tigrinum (assembly GCF_030684315.1). Classification (NCBI taxonomy): domain Eukaryota; kingdom Metazoa; phylum Chordata; class Chondrichthyes; order Orectolobiformes; family Stegostomatidae; genus Stegostoma; species Stegostoma tigrinum. The sequence continues at coordinate 6,626,588 of NC_081391.1, forward strand.
ACACACAGGTGTACGCGCGCAGACACACACACACAGGCGTACGCGCGCGCAGACACACACACACACAGGCGTACGCGCGCGCAGACACACACAGACACACAGGCGTACGCGCGCGCAGACACACACACACACACAGGCGTACGCGCGCGCAGACACACACACACACACAGGCGTACGCGCGCGCAGACACACACACACACACAGGCGTACGCGCGCGCAGACACACACACACACACAGGCGTACGCGCGCGCAGACACACACACACACAGGCGTACGCGCGCGCAGACACACACACACACAGGCGTACGCGCGCGCAGACACACACACACACAGGTGTACGCGCGCGCAGACACACACACACACACACACACACAGGTGTACGCGCGCGCAGACACACACACACACAGGTGTACGCGCGCGCAGACACACACACACACAGGTGTACGCGCGCGCAGACACACACACACACAGGTGTACGCACGCGCAGACACACACACACACACAGGTGTACGCGCGCGCAGACACACACACACACAGGTGTACGCGCGCGCAGACACACACACAGGTGTACGCGCGCGCAGACACACACACACACACACACACAGGTGTACGCGCGCGCAGACACACACACACACACACACAGGTGTACGCGCGCGCAGACACACACACAGGTGTACGCGCGCGCAGACACACACACACACACACACACAGGTGTACGCGCGCGCAGACACACACACACACAGGTGTACGCGCGCGCAGACACACACACAGGTGTACGCGCGCGCAGACACACACACACAGGTGTACGCGCGCGCAGACACACACACACACGTGTACGCGCGCGCAGACACACACACACACGTGTACGCGCGCGCAGGCATACACACACAGGTGTACGCGTGCGCAGACACACACACACACGTGTACGCGCGCGCAGACACACACAGGTGTACGCGCGCGCAGACACACACACACAGGTGTACGCGCGCGCAGACACACACACGTGTACGCGCGCGCAGACACACACACACACACACAGGTGTACGCGCGCGCAGACACACACACACAGGGGTACGCGCGCGCAGACACACACACATCAGGTGTACGCGCGCGCAGACACACACACACACATCAGGTGTACGCGCGCGCAGACACACACACACACATAGGTGTACGCGCGCGCAGACACACACACACACACACACACACACACAGGTGTACGCGCGCGCAGACACACACACACACAGGCGTACACGCGCGCAGACACACACACACAGGTGTACGCGCGCGCAGACACACACACAGGCGTACGCGCGCGCAGACACACACACACACACAGACGTACGCGCGCGCAGACACACACACACACAGGCGTACCCGTGCGCAGACACACACACACACACAGGCGTACGCGCGCGCAGACACACACACACACACAGGCGTACGCGCGCGCAGACACACACACACACACAGGCGTACGCGCGCGCAGACACACACACACACAGGCGTACGCGCGCGCAGACACACACACACACAGGCGTACGCGCGCGCAGACACACACACACACACAGGCGTACGCGCGCGCAGACACACACACACACACAGGCGTACGCGCGCGCAGACACACACACACACACAGGTGTACGCGCGCGCAGACACACACACACACAGGTGTACGCGCGCGCAGACACACACACAGGTGTACGCGCGCGCAGACACACACACACACAGGTGTACGCGCGCGCAGACACACACACACACACACACACAGGTGTACGCGCGCGCAGACACACACACACACACACACACACAGGTGTACACACACACACACACACACACACAGGTGTACGCGCGCGCAGACACACACACAGGTGTACGCGCGCGCAGACACACACACAGGTGTACGCGCGCGCAGACACACACACACACACACACAGGCGTACGCGCGCGCAGACACACACACACACACACAGGCGTACGCGCGCGCAGACACACACACACACAGGTGTACGCGCACGCAGACACACACACACACACAGGTGTACGCACGCGCAGACACACACACACACACACAGGTGTACGCGCGCGCAGACACACACACACACAGGTGTACGCGCGCGCAGACACACACAGGTGTACGCGCGCGCAGACACACACACACACACACAGGTGTACGCGCGCGCAGACACACACACACACACACAGGTGTACGCGCGCGCAGACACACACACAGGCGTACGCGCGCGCAGACACACACACAGGCGTACGCGCGCGCAGGCACACACACACACAGGCGTACGCGCGCGCAGGCACACACACACACAGGCGTACGCGCGCGCAGACACACACACACACAGGCGTACGCGCGCGCAGACACACACACACACAGGCGTACGTGCGCGCAGACACACACACACAGGTGTACGCGCGCGCAGACACACACACACAGGTGTACGCGCGCGCAGACACACACACACACACGCGTACGCGCGCGCAGACACACACGCGTACGCGCGCGCAGACACACACGCGTACGCGCGCGCAGACACACACGCGTACGCGCGCGCAGACACACACGCGTACGCGCGCGCAGACACACACGCGTACGCGCGCGCAGACACACACGCGTACGCGCGCGCAGACACACACGTGTACGCGCGCGCAGACACACACACACACACACACACACACACACACACGCGCGCGCAGACACACACACACAGGCGTACGCGCGCGCAGACACACACACACAGGCGTACGCGCGCGCAGACACACACACAGGCGTACGCGCGCGCAGACACACACACACACAGGCGTACGCGCGCGCAGACACACACACGCAGGTGTACGCGCGCGCAGACACACACACGCAGGTGTACGCGCGCGCTGACACACACACGCAGGTGTACGCGCGCGCTGACACACACACGCAGGTGTACGCGTGCGCAGACACACACACACACACAGGTGTACGCGCGCGCAGACACAAACACACACACACACAGGTGTACGCGCGCGCAGACACAAACACACACACACACAGGTGTACGCGCGCGCAGACACACACACAGAGGTGTACGCACGCGCGCACACACACACACACATACACACACACACACACACACAGGTGTACGCGCGCGCTGACACACACACACAGGCGTACGCGCGCGCAGACACACACACAGGTGTACGCGCGCGCAGACACACACACACACAGGCGTACGCGCGCGCAGACACACACACACAGGCGTACGCGCGCGCAGACACACACACAGGCGTACGCGCGCGCAGACACACACACACAGGCGTACGCGCGCGCAGACACACACACACAGGCGTACGCGCGCGCAGACACACACACACAGGCGTACGCGCGCGCAGACACACACACAGGCGTACGCGCGCGCAGACACACACACAGGCGTACGCGCGCGCAGACACACACACACACACACAGGTGTGCGCGCGCGCAGACACACACACACAGGTGTACGCGCGCGCAGACACACACACACACAGGTGTACGCGCGCGCAGACACACACACACAGGTGTACGCGCGCGCAGACACACACACACACATCAGGTGTACGCGCGCGCAGGCACACACACACATCAGGTGTACGCGCGCGCAGGCACACACACACAGGCGTACGCGCGCGCAGGCACACACACACAGGCGTACGCGCGCGCAGGCACACAGGCGTACGCGCGCGCAGGCACACAGGCGTACGCGCGCGCAGGCACACACACACACAGGCGTACGCGCGCGCAGGCACACACACACACAGGCGTACGCGCGCGCAGACACACACACACGCACGCAGGCGTACGCGCGCGCAGACACACACACACGCGCGCAGGCGTACGCGCGCGCAGACACACACACACGCGCGCGCAGACACACACACACGCACGCGCGCAGGCGTACGCGCGCGCAGGCACACAGGCGTACGCGCGCGCAGGCACACAGGCGTACGCGCGCGCAGGCACACAGGCGTACGCGCGCGCAGGCACACAGGCGTACGCGCGCGCAGGCACACAGGCGTACGCGCGCGCAGGCACACAGGCGTACGCGCGCGCAGGCACACAGGCGTACGCGCGCGCAGGCACACAGGCGTACGCGCGCGCAGGCACACAGGCGTACGCGCGCGCAGGCACACAGGCGTACGCGCGCGCAGGCACACAGGCGTACGCGCGCGCAGGCACACAGGCGTACGCGCGCGCAGGCACACAGGCGTACGCGCGCGCAGGCACACAGGCGTACGCGCGCGCAGGCACACAGGCGTACGCGCGCGCAGGCACACACGCGTACGCGCGCGCAGGCACACACGCGTACGCGCGCGCAGGCACACACGCGTACGCGCGCGCAGGCACACACGCGTACGCGCGCGCAGGCACACACGCGTACGCGCGCGCAGGCACACACGCGTACGCGCGCGCAGGCACACACGCGTACGCGCGCGCAGGCACACACGCGTACGCGCGCGCAGGCACACACGCGTACGCGCGCGCAGGCACACACGCGTACGCGCGCGCAGGCACACACGCGTACGCGCGCGCAGACACACACGCGTACGCGCGCGCAGACACACACGCGTACGCGCGCGCAGACACACACGCGTACGCGCGCGCAGACACACACGCGTACGCGCGCGCAGACACACACGCGTACGCGCGCGCAGACACACACGCGTACGCGCGCGCAGACACACACGCGTACGCGCGCGCAGACACACACGCGTACGCGCGCGCAGACACACACGCGTACGCGCGCGCAGACACACACGCGTACGCGCGCGCAGACACACACGCGTACGCGCGCGCAGACACACACGCGTACGCGCGCGCAGACACACACGCGTACGCGCGCGCAGACACACACGCGTACGCGCGCGCAGACACACACGCGTACGCGCGCGCAGACACACACGCGTACGCGCGCGCAGACACACACGCGTACGCGCGCGCAGACACACACGCGTACGCGCGCGCAGACACACACGCGTACGCGCGCGCAGACACACACGCGTACGCGCGCGCAGACACACACGCGTACGCGCGCGCAGACACACACGCGTACGCGCGCGCAGACACACACGCGTACGCGCGCGCAGACACACACGCGTACGCGCGCGCAGACACACACGCGTACGCGCGCGCAGACACACACGCGTACGCGCGCGCAGACACACACACACACACACACACACACACACACGCGCGCAGACACACACACACACACACACACACACACACACACACACACGCGCGCAGACACACACACACACACAGGTGTACGCGCGCGCAGACACACACACACAGGTGTACGCGCGCGCAGACACACACACACAGGTGTACGCGCGCGCAGACACACACACACAGGTGTACGCGCGCGCAGACACACACACACACACACACACACGCGCGCAGACACACACACACACAGGTGTACGCGCGCGCAGACACACACACACAGGTGTACGCGCGCGCAGACACACACACACAGGTGTACGCGCGCGCAGACACACACACACAGGTGTACGCGCGCGCAGACACACACACACAGGTGTACGCGCGCGCAGACACACACACACAGGTGTACGCGCGCGCAGACACACACACATCAGGTGTACGCGCGCGCAGACACACACACACACACACACATCAGGCGTACGCGCGCGCAGACACACACACAGGCGTACGCGCGCGCAGACACACACACACACAGGCGTGCGCGTGCGCAGACACACACACACAGGCGTGCGCGCGCGCAGACACACACACACAGGCGTACGCGCGCGCAGACACACACACACACACAGGCGTACGCGCGCGCAGACACACACACACACACAGGCGTACGCGCGCGCAGACACACACACACACACAGGCGTACGCGCGCGCAGACACACACACACACACAGGCGTACGCGCGCGCAGACACACACACACACACAGGCGTACGCGCGCGCAGACACACACACACACACAGGCGTACGCGCGCGCAGACACACACACACACACATCAGGCGTACACGCGCGCAGACACACACACAGGCGTACGCGCGCGCAGACACACACACACTCAGGCGTGCGCGCGCGCAGACACACACACACATACAGGCGTGCGCGCGCGCAGACACACACACACACAGGCGTGCGCGCGCGCAGACACACACACACAGGCGTACGCGCGCGCAGACACACACACACACAGGCGTACGCGCGCGCAGACACACACACACACACAGGCGTACGCGCGCGCAGACACACACACACACACAGGCGTACGCGCGCGCAGACACACACACACACACAGGCGTACGCGCGCGCAGACACACACACACACAGGCGTACGCGCGCGCAGACACACACACACACACAGGCGTACGCGCGCGCAGACACACACACACACAGGCGTACGCGCGCGCAGACACACACACACAGGCGTACGCGCGCGCAGACACACACACACAGGCGTACGCGCGCGCAGACACACACACACAGGCGTACGCGCGCGCAGACACACACACACAGGCGTACGCGCGCGCAGACACACACACAGGCGTACGCGCGCGCAGACACACACACACAGGCGTACGCGCGCGCAGACACACACACACAGGCGTACGCGCGCGCAGACACACACACACAGGCGTACGCGCGCGCAGACACACACACAGGCGTACGCGCGCGCAGACACACACACACACACACACACACAGGCGTACGCGCGCGCAGACACACACACACACACACACACACAGGCGTACGCGCGCGCAGACACACACACACACACACAGGTGTACGCGCGCGCAGACACACACACACACACACACACACAGGTGTACGCGCGCGCAGACACACACACACACAGGCGTACGCGCGCGCAGACACACACAGGCGTACGCGCGCGCAGACACACACACACAGGCGTACGCGCGCGCAGACACACACAGAGGCGTACGCGCGCGCAGACACACACAGAGGCGTACGCGCGCGCAGACACACACACACAGGCGTACGCGCGCGCAGACACACACACACAGGCGTACGCGCGCGCAGACACACACACACAGGCGTACGCGCGCGCAGACACACACACACAGGCGTACGCGCGCGCAGACACACACACACAGGTGTACGCGCGCGCAGACACACACACACACACACACACACACAGGTGTACGCGCGCGCAGACACACACACACACAGGTGTACGCGCGCGCAGACACACACACAGGTGTACGCGCGCGCAGACACACACACAGGTGTACGCGCGCGCAGACACACACACAGGTGTACGCGCGCGCAGACACACACACACACACACACAGGTGTACGCGCGCGCAGACACACACACACACACACAGGTGTACGCGCGCGCAGACACACACACACACACACACAGGTGTACGCGCGCGCAGACACACACACACACACACACACACAGGTGTACGCGCGCGCAGACACACACACACACACACACACACACACACACAGGTGTACGCGCGCGCAGACACACACACACACACAGGTGTACGCGCGCGCAGACACACACACACACACACACACACACACACACACACACAGGTGTACGCGCGCGCAGACACACACACACAGGTGTACGCGCGCGCAGACACACACACACACACACACACACACACACACAGGTGTACGCGCGCGCAGACACACACACACAGGTGTACGCGCGCGCAGACACACACACACAGGTGTACGCGCGCGCAGACACACACACACAGGTGTACGCGCGCGCAGACACACACACACAGGTGTACGCGCGCGCAGACACACACACACAGGTGTACGCGCGCGCAGACACACACACACACACACACACAGGTGTACGCGCGCGCAGACACACACACACACACACACACAGGTGTACGCGCGCGCAGACACACACACACACAGGTGTACGCGCGCGCAGACACACACACACACAGTGTACGCACGCGCGCAGACACACACACACAGTGTACGCACGCGCGCAGACACACACACACACAGTGTACGCACGCGCGCAGACACACACACACAGTGTACGCACGCGCGCAGACACACACACACAGTGTACGCACGCGCGCAGACACACACACAGTGTACGCACGCGCGCAGACACACACACACAGTGTACGCACGCGCGCAGACACACACACACAGTGTACGCACGCGCGCAGACACACACAGTGTACGCACGCGCGCAGACACACACAGTGTACGCACGCGCGCAGACACACACAGTGTACGCACGCGCGCAGACACACACAGTGTACGCACGCGCGCAGACACACACACAGTGTACGCACGCGCGCAGACACACACACAGTGTACGCACGCGCGCAGACACACACACAGTGTACGCACGCGCGCAGACACACACACAGTGTACGCACGCGCGCAGACACACACAGTGTACGCACGCGCGCAGACACACACAGTGTACGCACGCGCGCAGACACACACAGTGTACGCACGCGCGCAGACACACACAGTGTACGCACGCGCGCAGACACACACAGTGTACGCACGCGCGCAGACACACACATGCACACAGAGGTATGCACATGCACGCGCGCGCACACGCACAGGCATACGTGCACACGATCAGGCATATGCGCACGAGCACACGCACAGATGATGCTGACTTGCCTCTCGTACACTTCACCCCTTTACCAGCGAACTCCTTCTGTAAGGCTGCAACAAACTTCTCCCTGATCTTCTCCTCCTGTGGAAGCAATGGAGGAGAAGGTGAGAATGAAACAGTGCGTATGTCCGGCCAGACCAGCTGTGAGCCAGGGGCTGAGAACTCCTGCTCCGAGTGAGGGCACTCAGGAGCTGAGCGTTGGAACAGAGAGTGAGCGGTGGAAACACAGACACAGTTCATGTTTCACTTCACTGACCCTTCAGCGGGTACAGCTGGGGAACAGGTTTTAACCGAGAGACTTGGGGTGGGAGGGCACAGAATGAAAGGGCTGTGATGGGGCAAATAGTACAAGATGCTTAAGTAACAGCTTTTCCTCTCTCAGTCAAGCTCACACCCTCCGATCCCCCCTCACTCTCCGACACCCCCAAAAATAAGAATCTCTGACAACCAGCTCCATGGGGTTGGGGGCTGGGAAGCGACGCACATCGACTGTTGACATCACACCTGACTCCCCAAAGCCACATCTTAACTCAGACCTCAATCACTGCTGGTGTGGGTGGGTGTGTGTGGGGGTGTGTGTGTGTGTGGGTGTGAGCGCGCAAGAGCGCGCAAATATCCACCAGCACGTGCCCACTCCCCACTAGCATCTGCTTATCACACATCGGACTATCAGCAGTCTCTGAACCCACGGTAGAGTTGGTGGGTGGGGTGGGGGGGGGGGGGGTGGGGTTGCGCAGTGTTGGGGGAATCCAGTCATCATTGACCCTGAGAGTCTGCTGAAGAAGGAGAAGGTGGGAAGCTGGAGAGACTAAAAGCGGTAAAAAGGTCCATATAGTGTCCGGGTCATGTGTCAAAGTTCCATTTCCTGCTTCCTTAAATCCCAAGATGGAATGGGTGGGGTGGGGCTGGAAGGATTGATCATGCTGCTATCTCACTGAAGGGATAGCAGGCTTGAGAGGCCAAATAGCCTCATCCTGTTTCTGAAGTAGCAATGTGAATCTAAACACTGGGGCAGAGCATAGTGTGTTCATTGTTCCTTAGGACATGGGTGTCGCTGGCTGGGCCCAGCATTTACTGCCCATCCCTAATTGCCCCCTTGAGAAGGCGGTGGTAGTGAGCTGCCTCCTTGTACTGCTACAGCCCTCAGGGTGTGGGGTCATCCACAGTGTCCTGCACCCTCCCCCCCCCATCAGGTGTGAGGATTCCAGAGGACACTGGGTGCTGAAGACTGTGTGCCCACCCCGTGGATTACCTTGTCAATCCGGGAGAACTCGAAGCGTTCCTCCAGGGTGCAGTTCCGGCCGATGGGAGACACGTTCAGCATCCCATTCCGGAATTCGATAAAGGTGCCCCTGAAAGAGAGACATCACGTATGGTGATGGATCTGGCTATTCGACCACGAGCAGCCCAGGAGCTGCGCTCTCCCTCCAGAGACTGAGGGGGAGCCGAGGCACAGGAACCACCTGCGCATGTCACCTTAACCAGTCCCCACCTCACGGTGGGCTATCAGCACCTAGGGAGGAGAGCAGAGCAGGCAGGAAACCTCACAACCCTCAAAAAGTACCCAGATGGGCATCGGAACTTACATTCAAGTGTTGGAACATGGGACAGACTCGACAGGCCGAAGGACCTCATCTGCCATGTTATGGCTCTAAATAACCAGGGTCCAGGATAAAATTGGGACTCCAATGATGTTGAAGGGACTGAGCAACATCAGTCTGATCTTGATAGAAGAAGCATTTCCATTTGTATTTTGTTAAATCCTTTCATGGGATGGGTGTCATTGCTAAGGGGTGGGATTTGTAGAGTCAGGCAGCACGGAAACAGGCCCTTCGGCCCACTGCGTCATGCCAACCAGGTTTCCAAAACCTAACTACTCCCACTTGCCGGCACTCGCTTCATATCCTTCTAAACCTTTCCTGTCCATGTACCTGTACAAATGTATTTTAAAATGTTGTAATTCCCTCTGGCAGCTCATTGCAAACACACAGCACCCTCTGTGTGAAAAAGTTGCCCCTTAAGCACCTTTTAAATCTTTTCCCTCTCACCTTAAAACCTATGGCCCTTGACTCCAGTTTCAAAATCTCCCCACCCCCTCCGGCCTCATCCCACGTCCAACCCTCCCTCTCATCCCCGCCTCCTTGACCTGACACAGCCTGTCCCATCTTCTCTCCCACCCACCCACCCACCCTCTGATGCTGCCTGGCCTGCTGTGTTCCTCCAGCTCCACGCTGCGTTATCCCTCCAGTTTTGGGCTCCCTTGCCCTGGAGATAATGCCTTGGTTATTCATCCTATCCATGCCCCTCATGAGTTTATAAACCTCTGACACTCCAGGGAAGACAGTCCCAGCCTGGCTTTATTACTAAACCTTCCAGTCTCAGTAACATCGTTATACTCCACAGGCAGCTTCATCAAAGCGTTGTTCAGCTGTAACACGATGGCCCAACTCCTATATTCAATACACTCACCAACGCAGGCTAGCTTACCAACTGCCTTCCTCGCCACCCTGTCTACCTGCGACTCCCAATTTCAAGGAACCCTACACCCACACCCCTGGCTCTCTAAACTCCGCCAGGGCCCCACCATTAACTGTCTAAGTCCTGCTCTAGATTGTTTATCTGCATTAAATTCCATCTGCTACTCCGCGGCCCACTGGCCCAACTAATCAAAATGTCGCCCCACCCCCAAACTCAGCAGCTTGCTTTGTCATTTCAGTGAGGAGTCCACAAATTGGTCTAGGTCTGGAGTCACACGTAGGCCGGATTTGCTCCGAGTGAGGGGAGTAGGTTTTGGGAGTAGTCACTGACGGACTTTCAACGACGGTTTCATTTTGTCTTTTATTGAACTGAGGCTGCCCGAGGTAGGGTTCAAACCGGCCTCCCTACAGCATTATCCCAGAGCTCAGGATTACAAGCGCAGTGATAGTGTTATGACACCACTGTCACCAGGCCTGTTCTTACAGCCAAAGTGGTTTGTGAGGCACAGTGGTGGAGAACGATGGGTTCTCAGCACACTGGGCTGTCCTTCTCCTCTGTTAGAGCAGTGGTTGGGCCAGAGAAGTTCGAACAAACAGGATCAGTATTTCAGAGAACCTAGACCATTCTGCCCACTGAGTCCACACTGACCCTCTGAACAGCATCCCACCCAAACCCTATCCCTGTAACCTTGTGTGTCTCCCACAGCTAACCCATCCCAACCAGCACATCTTTGGACTGTGGGAGGAAACCCACGCAGACACGGGGAGAACGTGAAAACTCCACACAGACAGTCGCCCGAGGCTGGAATCGAACCCGGGTCCCTGGTGCTGTGATGCTGCAGTGCTAACCACTGAGCCACCGTGTCACCCCTTTGGGGGATGAGCACAAGGAAATTCCTCCCCCCTGACTCCCGAACACCCGCCCCTTAATCCCTACAAATTCCCATTCGTACGCCCCCCCCCTCCCCTCTCTCCTCCCTGCCGCCAGTCACTCTCCTCTGTCCTCGCAGCCCCTCCTGTTCAGCATCCCCCTGCTGCCCAAACCCCAGCGTGTCCCAAGGCCCAGGGCCATGGGGGGTCGTTACCTCTTCCTCGGCAGTTTAATGAGGGCCATGTAGCCCAGGCAGAAATTAATCAGCTCCTGCAGCAAGTCCTCACCAAGCTGGTTCTGAATAACCTGAGGGAGGGACAGAAAGAACACAGGGGAAAGGAGGCAGGGACAGAGAAATAGAGAGGGAGAGGGAGAGACAGAGGGGAGGACAAGAGAGGGAGAGAGAGAGACAAGAGACGAAAGGCAGGGAGGGGGAGGGAGGGATGGAGAAAGTGCAGTGGGGAGGATAGTGAATAGGAGATAATGGGAAAGGTGGGGGAGAAAATTGGAGGGAGGCCAGAGGAGGGAGATGGGGAGGGGAGGGGAGGGGAGGGGAGGGTACACTGGTTAGAAAGGGATATGGACACAGAACACACAATGGCTCAGGATTCTGCAGAAACACTTCCATCTCCTGGACTCCCCCTAGGTTTCTGATGGATTTTATCCATCTTCCCGCTGCATTCCAGATTAAACATCAAAATTGCAACAACACAGCACCTGGCCACTCACTCCACATCAGCACATTTCGGAGTCCCCTCCCCAGGGTGTTTCAGTAAACTCGCTGCACTCCCCCCCCCCCCCCCCCCTCCCCAACACCCTACATCCTGGGGAATATTCACATCGTTTCCACACAAACCCTCGGGCTGAGTCCAGGATCCCCACAAACCTCTGTGACGAAGCTTCTCCTGCCCCTTGTTCAGTATCTTGGACAATTTCATCCTTAATATCTGCCATCCCTCAGTCTCGATGTCTCTGGACGTACATCAGTAAAGCCTGGCCCCTTGTCCCAGCCCTGGATCAGGCTCCGATTGGAATTTCAACACCTCCCTACTTTATGAGCCTCCTCTAACATCAGCCAGGATCGCACTGAATGACAGAACAAGATCAATGGGCCAAATGGCCTACCTCTGTGCCCGTTTCTTCTTTTATACAGATGAGTTCCCTCTCTGTAGGATCACACAATCCCCAGGTGGGAGAGGCCATTTGGCCCATCAAATTGCAACAATCCTTTGAACAGCATCATATCCAGACCCAGCCTTCTATTCTATCCCTGTCATCCTGCATTTCCCATGGCCAATCTGCCCCTGCGCACGACGGGGGTAATTTCCCACGGCCAATCCACCTAGCTTGCACATCTTTGGACTGTGGGAGGAAACCCACGCAAACGTGGGGAGAACGTACAAACTCCACACAGACAGTCGCCCAAGTGTGCAATTGAACCCGGGTCCCTGGTGCCATGAGGCAGCAGTGCGTCACTCTTATACAAGTACAGGATCCAGACCCTAGGCTCCTTATTTCTTGTTCTAGCTCCTAGGTTGTGGGGTGAGACACTCCATGGAATCTATACTTATCACCCATCAGGTAGATACAGTTATGATTGCATATCTTACAGATTTCATTTCCTTTTCTGACAGTGGATTATAATTGGAGTTTGTGAGCAATATACACATTTCATCTCAATACTGGTGTAGCTGGGCTGGTTGTCCTTGCAGAGGGGAAGGTTGAGAGGAGATTTGATTGAAGAGTTCCAAGGCAAAAGGGATCAAAGCAGTGTGTTTTTTTTATTCATTCACAGGCTGGGGGTCTCTCTGGTCGTGGACTGCATTTAACCCGAGAGTCAGCCACATTGTAGTTAACACCAGGTAAGGGTGGACTTTCCTTCCCTGAAGGACACTGGTGAGCCAAATGAGTTTTCTTCCCCCCAACAAATGTTATCAGTTTCATGGTCATCATTAGACTCAACTCCAGATTTTTACTTATTTTAAATTCTACCCCCTGCTGAGGTAGGATCTCAGCCCAGCCCCATAATGTTCCCTGGGTCTCTGGATTAACACTCTAGCGATAATAGCACTAGGTCATTGCCTCCCAAAGGAGAGGTCTTTGCTATTGGTGCAGAATTGAGAAACAAATGACATGCAAAAGACCTGTAAGAGGCTTGTAAACGGTGTTAAGTCTAGGAAGGGCTTTAGGGGATGTGGTCAAACACAGACAAATGGGACTCGTTCAGTTTGGGAACTCTTGTCAGCATGGGCAGGTTGGAGCAGAGGGTCTGTTTCCGGACTCTGTGACCCTGTGGCCCGGGGTACAGTGTTCCCTTGTGTGGTGAGTGGTAAAGATCAGGAAGCACGGTCTGAGACAGCGCAGATTCAATTGATTTTGGACAAGCACCTGGTGGTAGGGGGTGAAATTGCAGGGCAATAGAGAAAATGAGTACGTTGCTCCAAGCAGTCCAAGGGAGCTGGCACTGAAGTGATGAGCTGAATGGCCTGTGCTGTAACCAGGTTTTAAGTCTTGGTGCCACTCCTGGGGTATGAAGGTAAGAAATAGGAGCAGGGATACAGCCATTCAGCCCCTCGATCTTGTCTCACTATCCCACAAGATCACAGCTACTCTTCCATCTAATTTCCCTGGATTCTATACTGATGTTTCTGACAGATCAGTGAAAGCAGGATATATAACGACAGTTAACAGTCAAACTTAGATCGCATTGGGTTGATTTGTTTTCTGACTGATTGGAGGGTGTGAGGGGAGGACATATTGGGGGACAGGCAGTGGGGCGTTTACAAAACAGGAATGGATCACGTGATGAAAACTTCAAGCTGCTATTGTTGGCAGCTCTGCTGGGCTAAGAACCAGGAGCAGGGAAGGCCGTTCAGCCCCTTGGGCCTGCTCCACCGTTCAATAAAATCATGACTGGCCCGAGTGCCGTGTGAACTCCACTTTCTTGTCAGCCTCTGACATTCTTCTTGATATATATGCAGAAGTCTGGAATGGTTAAATATTGCCTCAAATACAGAAGATGTTGTTACCATAAGACTACATGCTAAACAAATGACTGAGAACACTGGATTACTAAGGGAGAGGCAATGGCATTATTACTAGATTGTTAACCCAGAGACTCAGGTAATGTTTTGGGCATCTGGGTTCAAATCCTGCCATGGCAGATGGTGGGAACTGAATTCAATCTTTTAAAATTTAAAGAGTCTAATAGTGACTATGAATCCATTGTTGGAAAAAACCCATCTGGTTCTCTAATGCCCTTTAAGGAAGGAAACTGCCATCCTTACCTGGTCTGGCCTACATGTGACTCCAGACCCACAGCAATGTGGTTGACTGTTAACTGCCCGCTTCTGGGCAATTAGGGACAGGCAATAAATACTGCCTGGCCTAGCCAGTGATGCCCTCATCCCATTCATTCATTCATTCCCATTATGAATGAACAAAGAGATACATAACACTCTGTTCTTAAGTCAGGGATCTATCTCTGCCCTTCAGGCCATTCTGTCTGGGTGAGACTTGCAGCCCCCTGGAGTGAAAAACATTTCACTGCATCCCCTGGCAGTATAAATAGTTGGGAGGTTTGAAATTTGCTGTTCTTGTATTTGTCCAGATCAGTGTAAGGTGAAACATTTCAACACGTCCCACTCTTTAGCAGACAGTGTTATGGCATAGTGTGGTACTGTCCTTACCTGTGAGGCAGGGGCTCAGTCCCACATGCCCTGAACACTTAAGAAAGTGCAGGAGAAGGCCACTCAGCCCTTTGAGCCTGCTGTCCCATTCAACATGATCATGGCTGATCATCCAACGCCATACAGTATTCCCACTTGCTCTCCTTTCATCTGCCTTACTTCATGTCTGTACAGGTTGGTTAAAATCGCAGTGGCATTTCTGGATTTGGAATCAATGTTGTGTTTGTGGTTTGTAAAGCCAAGTGCTGACTGCTGTTGGCCCAGACTGTGACGTGACCCCGAGTGATTTACAGACCCACCTCCTTTGTGACGAATTTTCCATCTCGGTACTGGACGGTCCCATTTTCAGCGAAGACATAATCGAATTTGTGAATGACTGCAGAAAGGAACGGACAGCCGGCTGAAATCACACAGGAGCGGAAGGAAGCCATTCAATCCACTACATCTGGTCTGCCATTTGCTGGGATCAGCTGATGATCCTCAGCTCCATGTGATCATGGGAACAGCTCACAGTATCCTGAAAGTGCAGGGGACAGGCCATTCAGCCCATCAAGTTTACACCAACCCTCTGAAGGGCATCGCACTCAGACTCAGTTCCCTGTAAGCCCCTATTTCCGCTGGCTGCACATCCCTGGACACTGTGGGGCAATTTAGCCTGGCCAATCCACCCCCAACCTGCACATCTTTGATAGGGCAGACAGAAACTGTAAGGAGGAATTTGTGTCACCTTTTTGAGACCCTGAGCTATTCCAGCCGCAAGGCCATTTTGTATTCACTTTGTGGTGTGTGGGCTGGTGCGTGCAGACCCTGAAAAGGTGGTGGTGAGCTGCCACTGCTGGCACAACATCATGGCAATGGCTGGTGCTTATGGCATTCCCTGGCACTGACCCTCTCAGACCCACACACAGCAGCTGGGAGCAGGGATGTGACTGAAGAAAGGGGCCTTCCCTCCTTCAGAGTTTCAGCCAAGTACCAACGGTGTACCAGCCGCGTACAATTCATTTGTGGCACAGGGGGCATGACTGGCCAAGGCAGCATTTAGTGCCCACCTCTTGAACTGAGTGGCTATTGAGAGGCATTTCAGGGGTTCATTAGGAGGCAGTTTGGTGACTGTGGATCATAGAGGCCAGAATTGGTAAGGAAGGCAGATTTCCCTCCCTAAAAGGGACACTGGTGAACCAGATGGGCTGTTACAAAAATCAGCAGATGTCTCATCAGCAGCAAGACTAGCTTCATGTATTGGGATTAATAGATTGAATTTTAAATCCCAGCAGCTATCGTGGTGGAGCGTTGAACATATTCCAACAGGATTAGAGTCCGAAACAGACCCTTTTGTCCAAGCTGACCATTATCCCACACTAAACTGGTCCCACCTGTCTGCTTTAACCAGTCTGGAAACATTGTGAGTATACCACCTAAGCCTGGCATAAATGCAATGCCCCGCTATCTCACGCATGGCATTTGCCAAGGAAGCTTCCTGCCAGCCTTTTCACTAAACTGGAATGGATAATGACAGCTGGGCCGACGTGTACGCGCAGGGGGCCCTGTAAAACAAACCACCCCCCCCACCCCATTGCCATTGATCAAAGAATGGGTGACCACTCATGAGAATGGCCAGTCTCTGGGAACTCGGCCTTCAGCTCGGGTGCCGCCCCCGCTCCCCCCGTCCCATGGCTGAGCAGACTCACCTTCCTCTCCTTCCCCCAGCTGTTCCGCGATCTTAATGTAATCTGAACCTCCGACAACGCCGATCTTCACCTTCGTCCGGAGCTGCTGGAAAAACTCGTCCAGATCGGGGGTGATTTTCTATGAGAGAACAAGGCGGTGAGAGGCTGACTCCACCTGGTGTGGGTGGGAGGGGGTTCTCCGGAGCGTGCTTGGGGCCTGTCAGCCTCTGAAACAGTTTAGTTGGAGCCATCCCCATTCCCATTGACCCGAGAGACAGCAGTGTGCTTTCGCTCCCCATCTGAGAGGGTGCACATCTGACACTGCAGCACTCCCCCAGCCCGGCCCTTTGTGCTGATATGTCTGGGACCGGGGATTGGACTCAGGATGTTCTGCCTCACAGATGAGCCTGTTGAGTCGCTGCTGCTGTATTTACACCACTGGAAGACCTCAACACCAATGGGAATCTGGATGTGAGTTTGCTCGCTGAGCTGGAAGGTTAATTTTCAGACGTTTCGTCACCATTGTAGGTAACATCATCAGTGAGCCTCCGACGAAGTGCTGGTGTTATGTCCTGCTTTCTAACCCAAGGAAACCTAACCAGATAAATAGAAAGCGGGACATAACACCAACGCTTCGTCGGAGGCTCACTGACGATGTTACCTAGAATGGTGACGAAACGTCTGAAAACTAACCTTCCAGCTCAGCGAGCAAACTCACACCCAGAACCTCAACCTGAGCTACAAATCTTCTCAAAACTCGCTACCAATGGGACTGATTGTAAATGCCTGAACTTCTCTTTAAACCTGTGGCTCCCTCACCCTGGGCTTTGTACAGGTGATGGATTGCCTGGGTCCTCTGTATCCAGACCCGGATCAGATAGCAAAACAGCAGACCCTGCCATTCACTCCTGTGGGGATCACTGGGCATGTGGAGCACCGGTGCGGCAGCGACGGGAGAGGAGGGGAGCAATGCCCCTGGTTCAAGAGATCAGCAAACAGGGAGAACATCAGCGAAGCTGTCCACTTGAGGATGGGCCTGTCCTTCAGGCCTCAGACCAGCAGCAATGCCCATGGGACACTGACCAGTTTAACAACCAAAATAAAACCACCATTTAATTTTCAAATTAAAAAAATAAGGTTGTTCCTTTCAAACCAAAGGGGAAGGCAATGAATGGAGGAGTGAGGAATCCTGGGGGTGGGGGGTAGGAGGGTGGGTGACAGTTTGTCTTTGGCTATTACACACAAACGAATGAATTTCCCACCAGTGGATCTCCGTGACTTCTTGTTTTGACTAGTACCCAGCACCAGCAAATCACCATGTAACCAATTCCACACTGACATGCAAAACACACACACACACACACACACAGCGAGAGCGATAGATAGATAAATTGAAATAGAGTCAGAAGGGGACATAAAGTACTGTTCAGTGCATCCAGGAGCATTGATTGACACCACACACACTCCCTCTCCAAGGACATTAACAAGCAGCCCTGGTTCCTGACTTCCCCCAAGTTCCTTGGCAAAACACATTCTATTGCAGTTCTGAACATTTCAATTTGAGCCCACTTAGGGGGAAAGAGAGCCCCAGATACCCAGGGCTTTGAGCACAGAGTGTTTCCTAGGCCAACCTATTGTAGATCGGTTACTCCCCACCCAAGAGGATGAAGAGTTGATAGAAAAAGAAACTATCAAATCCGAAAATCGTTTTAAAACACTTCAAAGACAGACAGACACACACACACACCGAGAGTCCTGTACAAACTGCCCTCCTAGCCTCAGCCATGTGGACCCTGCTATTACTCAGGTCAAACCACAAGGCTAGGGTATCCTGCCTGAAGCGAGGAGCCCAGAGCCCAATGCAAGCCTCTGAAGGGCATGTCAGCCCCTTCCCAGATGTAGCACTTTTAAAAATTATTTCTTAATGAAGGTAGATTTTGGTCTCTGACAGGAGGCTCACAGGAGTTTGAGCAGACTAGCTTATTTCCTCTCTCTCTCTCACACACACACACACACACACAGTCTCTTTAACTTACACCGCCGTAAGTGAACGGACCGAGAGCCCAGCACTGACCTTGCGGAAGGTCCCTCTCCCCCCTTCGCCTTTACCTGTCTGGCTGCAGTCAGGGTACCATCCACGTCAAACAGGCAGAGAGTGTGCGCTTCTGGCCCCCTCTCGGCCATAGTACCAGCTCCCTCCAGGCCCCCAGCCACCTTCCACCGCATCGGGCGCTGGGGTAATCACCACATTCTGAGACTGACGACAGTGATCACATGCCAGAGGAACAGAGCGGGAGGCAGGGAGGGTGGAAGTGGGTTCGTCTCTCTATCACACCCAGAGAGTCAACGGTCAGACAGAAGTTACCAAAATATATTGCAAAATGCGAATGACTCATCACAGCCAGCAAATAAATTTGGCACAACTTTTGGAGACTAGCCCCTCCCTTCCGATAATGAAAAACATCCAATATTATTGGCCCTTTAACGAAATATCAATTCCTTTTTTTAAAAAAAAGAAAGGGGTATTTTTAAAATGGGAGATCTCTGCCCCTCAATCAATGGTTTCAAGATTTGAACCCCCAGCCCAGGGGTGGGGGAAAGGTGTGTTCCTAATGAGGCCAAGTAAATGAGATTATCAATCGACAAATCCTCCCAACATACCACTAATGGCAGGAGCTAATTACTGCAGATATTGGAATCCCTACTGAAAAACAAAAATACTGGAAATCACAGGTCAGGCAAGAGACGGTAAGCTCATGTTTGCAATCTAGATGCATCTTCGTCACGTAAGCACAGTAATGGCAGCTGGTTAGAGTGGAGGAGATTCTACGTCTGGTGCTTAACCCTCAATATCTACAGCACTGACTCTTCAGGAAAGCCGGTTGGCTGGTGTGGATCAGATTGGTGGCACTAACACGAGGGCCAATTCTGTTACAACACAGAGCCCTTGGGCCGAATGGACTCTTCTGCACAATCTAGGAGTGGTATTTCAATGGCATGGGAAGTGCTGCATTATCACAGTTAGTCTCCTCAGCCGGGCTGCCTATTCAGATTGATCCAAAAATTACTCAAGACACTGTTTGAAAGGTGAGGATTTCTGAAGAACAGTCGTCACGCAACCAATACAAAAATAGATTCAACTTCTGATGGAATCTTGCTGTTATGTCAACATGTGATTGTGTGGGATCTTGCTATTCAAGGTTATTTCGCTCGCCCCCTCCCCCCTCCCCGCTCTACATACTGTTGATCCAACTTCGTACTAACTTGGCACCTTAAGTAGTGACTCGAGTAGTGAAAAATTTACATGACAATAAAGCTAATTCTAATTCATTGATTGAAATGCATCACCACATGCTGGGGAAGTGAAAGGCTGTGATCTCAAACAATTCAGCATTTAAGCCATACACCAAACAAAATCTGGTTCGTGTTCCCTCATAATTTAATTTCTGAAGCCCTGAAAGCACACCAGTGCATGGGTACCTCAGACCTTTCAAATCCAAAACATCCTATGAGGTAGTACAAGAAACAAACAGGATGGTGGAAGCAGGATTTTGTACAGCCGTAAAAAGTACCTCCTTTTCGATATATCAGTCCCTGAGCTACAAAGGCCAAAATTCCACTAACAAATTGTCAGAAGTCACATGACACCAGGTTATAGTCCAAAAGGTTTATTTGCAGTCTCAGGCTTTCAGAATGCTGCTCCTTGGTCAGGTGAAAAAATAAATCACTTCATAAACTCGCCCATACCTATGTTGAAATGCATTAATTTTCCCCCTCAATGTCAGGTAATTTTACATTTGTAGCCCCCACCTCCACGAACAATCTGGGTTGAATCAGAAAATTCACATTTTCATTATCTAAGCAATTAACAAAATGCAGTGAAGAGTTGAGGCTTGAATACAGGTTTGTGTAGATCACCGCCAGTAATTTTCTACCAAAAAAAATGTACCCACGACTTCTCAGTTGCTGTTGATCCAACCAACGTGTACAGTTCCATGAGTTTGTTTAAAATAAAGTCTATTATGCGGGACGTGATGTAACATCTTCTGGAAGTTTGTTGAAAATACCTTGCTACGTACAGCAGTGCACTTACCAACCAAATGGCAGGGCCATGCCACACTGATAACAAAGCCTAGGATGGAAAGACTTCCTAAAAAAAAACTTTATTGACATTTGAAATGGAACCTACATACATGTATGAAATAACTTGCAGAAACAGTTGCTGTGCAAAATTTTAAAAATCTTTTCTCCAACTAAAGTAAGAGCCAGCAGCAATTGCATTTTGTGCATTTTTTTCTCTTAGAAAAGCAAAACAATTTAGCAAAACAACTAGTGTTTAAAATATGCCCAGTCATAAGGAACAAATTGGTAAATGGTTAATATAATGACAAACATTATGGAATTGCAGAAAAAAAAACTTAAAACTGCCTTGGAAAAGCAGGACCACATCAATTATCAGATGACACAGAAAGGACATCGTATTTTTAAAAATACACAAACATGTCAAGACAGAAGTGGCCTGATCGCTCAGAGCAACACAACGTAGCAAAATTCAGCCAGGATGGCTCCCAGCAGCTGGTTACAAGACCGATGAGCACCGTTTGTGCTACTGGATAGAGAGAACAGATAAGTTGCCTGCACTTTTCTGTCTGTACAAGGACCTGCACTTTTCTGTCTGTACAAGGACTGTGGATAAACTGGGCAGCTTTTGCAAGAGTAGCATGGTTGCAAACTTCAATTGTGCTCTGAAACTACTTCTTCATAGATGGATTGAATAAAGGCTTTCCAAAAGATGCAACCTAATGGCAATTAATCCAGGTACCTCCTCCCTTATGTCCCCTCCAGTTCGTCAGGAAACATGGCTGCAAAGTGAACTGATATTGAGTGTGATGCCACACAGGTGCCGGGTCCAAACGAGACTGGAAATCTAGAACAGGACTGGCAAACTTAATACATCATTTAAACATTTCAAAAGAAAACCTGATGGCATGGGAACACCAACAGGGCTGTTCTTAGTTTATTGCAGAGGTTCTTTCCTGAAACAGTGGCTAATGTAAAATAGCTGTTGGAGAGTGAATCATCAGCTCATCACCCCCCACTAATTTTTATTCAGATTCCAACACCTAGCTCATCAAATGCCAACACTGTGTTCATTTCCTATGTTAGTACAAATAAAATGTAGTTACAGGATGATAGTTCAAGAAAACTGCCTCCAAAATGCTGCCTACTTTTGATCATCAATTAATATTTCAGACACACCTACGGACATTCATGTTTCCACAGATTTAATCCTAATGTGCTGGGGAAAACTGTATTCTTTTTCTTCTTGAAAAAATTTAAGTTTTGACCAAAGGTTTAATGAACTGAATTCTACTGATGGGCAAACGTAACTTTCATGAACTTGTATGTGCCAACACATTCATTATTTGTGCCAGGAAAGCTTGGGCCCACACACTGTGCCTCGTCCACAGTTCTATCTCAGGAGAACCTCCAAGGGGCTGCCTACAAACTGAACCAGTTATTGCTGGCAGTGACATTACAGCAGCCTCTAGTGGTAACAATTAGAACTGTAAATACTGGAACTACTCAAAAAAGGTGAGATTTCAGCAGGCGAAAGATCAACTATTGTGATCAGAGATAATGGGAACTGCAGATGCTGGAGAACCCAAGATAACGAAGTGTGAAGCTGGATGAACACAGCAGGCCAAGCAGCATCTCAGGAGAACAAAAGCTGACGTTTCGGGCCTAGACCCTTCATCTGATGAAGGGTCTAGGCCCGAAACGTCAGCTTTTGTGCTCCCGTGATGCTGCTTGGCCTGTTTGTGTTCATCCAGCTCCACACTTTGTTATCTTGAAAGGTCAACTATTCCTAGCTGCATATATGGTGTCCTAACCCGCAGGCAGGGATCGGGAGTGTTCCTTGGAAGGAACAGTAAAAAAAATTCAGGAAAGAATCTCTTGTTACTCACCAACTCAACACACTTCCACTTAGTGCACAAGAAGAGGGCAAGGGGTTGTGGCAATAGTCCAAAAAGCTATCAATGTAGGTGCAAAAGCAGAAACAAGCTGTAGATGGCAACTTGAAGGAAGGCTGCAGATGGCCATTCCATTTTATTATATGCACCAGTCATTTGTTTAGGGTACATTTCCCATTGGCCAACCCAGATACCAAGTTTTCAAGTCCATGGCTATAACCATCACTTTCATCTTCCTAAAATAAGCATGGGTGAAGTGCCAGCTCATGCCACTTCATAACCAGCTGAGAGAAGGTACCCCTGAATCAGGACAAGACAGGCAATACTTCAAACCTTCAATCATTCCATACAATATAATGGCAATGGGAAGATTACTCCTCTTAAAGTTAATGATTAAACCACCACAGCAAGAAATCAGTGACAAGGAGCCATGCGATTTACCAACATGCCCATTACTAAAGGTGAAAAGATCAAGCGGAGGTGCTACACCAGAGGCCTGGCTGAACATCAATATAATTAACAGCAGCAAAGACATAGGAGCAAAACAGCCTTGCAATAAGCTGGAGCAACTGGACCCTCATGAATCATCAGTTAAATAAGAGCAAAGTTCTTCAAAGTAAAACATTCATATTAAATGGACATAAAAATTTACACACTTTCACAGTAAAAAGCACAAACACAAGACATATTTTAACATTAATCCAAGTGTGATGAGGCAGATGCTCAAATGAGCATTGAGATTTCGATGTGCACTTGGCTCCTATACCAGTTAATGCTTCTTTGCCTCAAATTATAAACCATTATTGAAGAGGTTGATAAAATACAATTCCCTGATTTATCTATCCATTGAAAACCATCAATATCTAAATATTGTAAACAGATGAGATAAATAGCAATACATTCAATACATAAAACCTGTGTCAATATAGGGTGATATCTGGTCTTAGTCAACTTGCCAACTTTAAGGGCATTTAAATGGTCACTGGATAAACATAAACATACGGATTATAATGGAATAGTGTAGGTTAGATGGGCTTCAGATTGGTTTCACAGGTCACAACATTGAGGGCCGAAGGGCCTGTACTGTGCTGTAATGTTCTAATCTGCCGTTCATTCAAAGTTGGTTAATTTGAATGATCTGATCATAAATTGTTTAAGTGTTGAATTTACACTCTTCTGTTATTAACACAGCATCTGATCATTTGAATAACCAACATTTTTTTTAAAAAAAGCAAGATAACTTTCAATGAACAGGAGGAGACTGTGTCCTGATGATATTCAGGAGGCTTTTTTGCCAATGCTTCTGCTGGAAGACAAGTCATTTCTGAGCAGGATCTGCAGCAAACTAAAGTACAAACTGAAGAACAGCAGCACAGTTTTATAATTAGGAAACCAAGGTCATTTCTGATTTCTTCCCCATCACGCCCCCACCCCTCCACATACACCATAAACTGCTGAAGCAGCTTTTGTTCTTCAGGGGCCAAATGCACTTGGCTAATTTTCAGTTCTTGCCTCAAGGTCCCAACTCTCGCTGTAACAGAACGCTCCTGACAGTCACCACCATCTGCATATCACTCAGGATGGCCAAGACTTATGACACCAGACACTGCTGACAAAACTATCAAGCTGGAGAGGGAAGGCAGCAATGCAGCCTAGCCTGATCTGATTAATGCCCGAAACATAAATACTGCAAAAATTCATAAGCAGCTGGGAGAACAACTGCAGCAACCCAGCTGTGGGCACATTAAAAACAAACTCAACAGGTTAGGGGCTCAAAACTGGGGCTGCCTCCTCAATTGCTCTGGCAGACCTAAAGCAAATGTTAACAATAAAACCACCCACAGCACAGTCAGAAGATTTAGGGTTCAAATCCTGTTCTGGACAGTTCTAATGAGTGGGGTCCAGAGCACAGGCTCCAAATTTTCGTTTGGCATTCAGCTGGATACAGGCCTTGGGCCAGAAGTTCAATGACTGGTGTAAAAGGTGGTTATGACCATCAAACCACCCACTGCTCCACAGTAAGAGTGTCAAGGCAGCGCAGCAACAACCGAGGAAGTTGTTGACAGTAAAACTCAACCCTTGGCTGGATATCTGGCAGATTTCAAGTAACCATTTAAGAAAACCAGTGGATTCAGAGGCTTCAACTGCAAAACCTCATGGGGCCAATGCACCTGCTTTGCAAATGGTGACAACTTTGAGGGAAGGTGCATTGGGAGGAGTTGCAGGGAGAAGCTCTTGCATGGGCAAACCGTGTCCTTCGTGACACCAACACCTGGAGAGAAAGGGATTAATAAACCCAACATCTAACAAATAAAACACTGCAATAAATGATCAAGAAATTCAGCAATATACACATCATTAGCCAGGGTGTTACAATTCAAGATAGATTAGTTTGGGAACATGATGAGCATGGACTAATTGTACCGAAGGATCTATTTCCATGTTGTATGACTCGAAGGTAAATTCACTAGATAAGTAATTCAGAGGATCAGGCTAATGTTCTTAGGACAATCATTTAAATCCCAAAGAGGCTGGTGAAATTTGAATCCAATTAATAAAACTGTAATTGAAATATAGCTTCGTGACTACATTATGGAGACCGTCAACAACTGTAAAATTCATCTGGTGCACAAGGTGCAAGGAGATCTGCTATCCTTACTTGACCTGACTTGCACGTGACCCTCGACCAACAGTAATTTTGGGTAACTCTTCTATGCCCTCTGAAATGGACTAGCAAGCCACTCAATTGTAACCAACTGCGACAGATACCAATGGACTACAACAGTACAGGATGGCAGTTCTCACCATCTTTGGGGGCAATAAAAAGGACTAAAAATGTTGTTCTTTCCCATGACACACTTATCCCACAGAAGAAAAACTTAAAAAAGACCTCTGGGGTCTCCCACCCTGCCACGTAATGTTACTCAAAACAGTAGAACTGCATGACGTTGAGCAATGCCAAAGGAATCACTGTGCAAGTTAGCTCATTCTCATTCTGAGCAGCCAAACCTGCAGAGGCATGAAATTAAAACGGGACAGTTTCGTTTGCTCTGAAGATTGCAGTTGCTATGAAAAAGTCACCAAGAGACTTGACACTGTGCTCAGTTATTTTTGTTTGCATATTCCAAGCCACCTGCTGACAACTTGGGAGAAGATCAGCCCCTGACCTCACAACAGCAGGGTTACAGGGAGAAAATTCTCAAGCAGGAAAGTCTCCAATATTAAACTCAGTTCAAATTCCCAATCCAACAGCTCAATATAGACAAAATTATAGAACTTTACTACCAAACAATATTAACAAGTACAATTAGACTATATTAAACCCAAGCTGCATTCTGAGATTTCAGGGCTTCAGCCAAAATGAGGATGTTCTGCTGGAGGACTGAAGTTTGAGCAACAGATGGGCCTGGTATTCTGCACTTGATTTTACATTGGAAAGGCATCCAACTGGGTGAAGTTACCCAACTGGGCAGGGTAAGGATTCAAAACTCACACTCCAATTGCCACAAAATAACACTAACACAGGAAAGCTTCTCATATCACAGCAATGATAAGTTTTGAAACTCTGCCCCGCACTGTGGAGAATCTTGGGTAGCTGACTTGTTAATATAGGAAACTGAATTAGTATCCCTAAGATATGGAAGAGATGAGCAGACGTCAAACTACAGGACCTCATGTTCAGTGCCTTACCGGCCTACGTCACTGAGACATCAGTGAGTTACAATAAACAGGTATATTGAGAGCATGAGTGAGCGAGACAAAACTCAGCATCTTTCACTGTCTGAACCAGGGTTATCCAAGAGAAACTGCTGCCTAGTTACACAGGATGTGGCAACAGCAACACCATTTTGGCCACATTCTAACTTTAGTCAAACAAGACACCTTATATACACTCAAATAAAAAGGAAATGCACCTCAGACAAGAGGTTTGCTTAACAAATGTCTGCCACCATTCAGTAACTAGGGAAGTAAAGCACAATCCAAGAAAAGCATTCACACTACATGAGAATTAATTGGGTAAAAAGGTTAAAGTTCACATGCACTTACCATGGAAATTTAACGATTAAAGGTCACACCCAATAATGTGAAGTCTTTTGATCAACATATTGGACAACACTGCAGCAGATGAGTTTGTGTGCTGTTACAACCCATACCATTGGGATTACACGATGGGCTGGAGAAGTTTGAACCCTTGGAGTTTGCTGTTCTGTTCAGTGGCATTGGGGCAGACTCCGGCTCTTAAGGCAGGGATGGCCTTTGCTAAGCAGTATAGAAAAGAGCAGGTATATTCCCCATGTTGTGAATTACTTGGTCACACATGGGATGGGTGTGAAGAATGCAGAGGTACAACCTCATGGAATAGGAAAAAACAGAGTACGCACAGCACCCAGGAATCATGTACCTGAATGCTGGCCTGTATCTGTGTGGCAAAATAGATACGTAGGGATTAATGGCAAGAACTAGTTCATGGCTGCAAGCGAGGGCTCTGAAGTCCAAGAAGCTGCCTGCACTCACCACTCCCCATGTGGCCAGCTGACAAGGACAGATCCCTATGTCCCTATGAAGGCATTGCCCAGTATCACATTCTGGACAAGGAGGACGACAGAGCAACTATTTGTTGGCATAAACAAAGTGAATGCTTTAAGACTGAAGTAATCTGAAATTGGAACACATGATTTCAGCACAAGTTTTATCTACACAGAGAAGGGTCCAATTTGAACAGGTGAAAGAAAATAAACCCAACATTTCTTTCAAGTGCAGCTAAGTGCTGATAGATACACTCCTTCTGGGGAAACGTGCTACTAAGAGTGCAGCACCAAGAAAGTTCATCGACACTTAAAGCAACAGCTAACTGCCAAGTACCAGGAGAAACAGGCACATGGAAGCTGGAGACTTCCAAAAGCATAGTGGGAGGCTGAGTAAGGGAAAATCCTCCCAATGGATTGAGCTGGACTGTGATAAGTTACAAATTCTCTCCTCCTGAATGTGGGTGGATTCTGAAGTTAGGCAAGGATAGGCAGCAATCTGAAGTGCACAAGTCAGATTACAGCATGATATGAAAAGTACGGTGACTGAAGTATACTTTCCCTCCCACATACAACACAACTATCCTAATCAAACTCTGACAACACTGGAAGCACTCCCCCTTGAATTGGTCAATATGTTGGCATAACAATGAGGAAAACACTGGTAAGGTTTCCATGCTGGTGGCCTCTTTCAGAAGAGTTCAGGGTGGAGGTGGGAGGGGTGTTTGCTGGCTAAATACATTGTGAAAGAAGCAAGGAATCAATCTCTCATGACAACTGCTGCTTGCTATAGCTTATTCAAAGAGAGCTGACAAAAGGGAACTGACAACAACCTGATCTATTGCACTGTAGAATTCAGTACTTTTGTATTAGATGTGTTTCAATGGATTAAAAAAATGCTTTTCTATCACTTTTCAATGTTCCACTTTAAGTTAGATACGAGATGAAAGATGCTTGAAAGGAAATCTTCTTTTGGAAAAATCATTGTATAGTTCAGTGATATGCAGTGACTGTACATGGCTCCACAGTCTCCGCTCTCTGGACTGCTTCTACTAGCTTGGATTCCGATCATTGATGCTGCTTCCTCCCACCGGCTGAATCTGAACCGAGTCCAGGATGGGCTTAATGAGTTGGCCGAAAGGGCTGATGGGAAAATAAAACAACAGGAACGACGACATTAGTATTAAACAAAAACAATTTTAATTTTTTCTTGTTTTTGCCCTTCCCCTCTTTAAAAGTAAAAGAACCTGCTCCTAGCAGGTGTTAAGATTCCGTGAACACTAAATTCCCCGAATCCATGGCCAAATGTGAGTGCAGCAGATGCTACTGGGTTACTCCAAGGAAAACTGTTCCTACTCAGACATGATGCTTTCCTCCTTCAATTTTTCATGGACTGAATCTTACTGTATTTGCTAACCAACCTTAAATTGCCCTTGAACTTACGGCTTGATATGCCATTCCGAGGGGCAGTTAGCAGTCAGTCACACTGCTGGTATGTGTGGTATCACATCTAGGCTCGACCAGATGCGATTTCCTTCCCTACAGGAGATTAGTACATGTACTTTTCAGCAGGGATCACCTGGGAAAACTGGCTGGTAGCTCCTCCCTAGACCATAAAGGCCAAAGGAGTTAAGGGCAAGGGATCACGAGTCAAATTTGCGGCCGGTGGTCTTCATAGTCATGCCGCAGAAATTTCAGAGACTCTTGCAAAATCTCAGTGGGAAATGAACTCACGTTGATAAGACCTCAGAAGGCAGGTCAGTGATATACGATGGAATCTTCTTCCCAGTGAGGAATTGGGAAACTTCATTACTGAACGTATTGCAATTATGTTCAAACAGTTTGTAGCACTCTCCCCTGCAACAAAAGTGATAAAGTGAAAGATGTCACAGAAACAATTGTTACAGTACAGAACACCTTTCAGCAGTCGTCCCTGCTAGTCTCCCCTTCAAAGCCCTTTATTATAGTTGTGCACATTTCTCCCCTCAAAGCCACAAATGAATCTGTCTCCACCACACTCCTGGCCCTCATCATTCACTGTGGAAAGATAATTTCCCTTTTTGGTCTCTAGTTCTTTGCCCACTCACTTTAGTAGCGATGGGAATAAGGGCAGCAGGACTGGCCTCGATACTTTAAAGCTCCGTGCCAGGAGTAACTGCCGGTTTCAGGAAGAGAGAACATTAACCTGATCAATGCTTATTGCATGAAATCAACAATCCTGCAATCAATCCACACCTTTTGTGGATCGATACGTTCATCCAGATACTAATGAAAAAAGTGAATTAAATCTCAGTGTATTAAGTAAAATCGGATAAATGGTTAACATTAACACCTGAAACTTCAGTATGATATGGAGCGTGTTTTTTTTAAAATCCAGGCTTTATCTGCTGCTATTTGAAATGCATACCAATATTTATCCTTTGCTTAACATCCACATCCAAACAGTTTTGACTTCTGGTCAACAAACATGGCATAATGCTCAACGTGGAGAAGTTAAAGTGATGCACTTTGGAAGGACAACAGAATGGCAATACAGTCAATGTAATTTACCTGGTCCGAAGAACAAGGTCAGACAACGCATTGCCAGGGATAAGTGGTTGACTTCAAGATGAAAGGCAGAGTCAGAATAATGGGCAGTTATTCAGAGTGGTAGAAAGTGGATTGGAGTGCTCTAAAAGGACCAACATTGGGACTACGACTGTTTACACTTTACATTATAATTAAGACTTGGGAATCAAGAACCACCTTCAAACTTGAGAGCAAGTAGGGAGGGACGGAGAATCAATTGTGACGACGACGACGATGACGACTACGACAAAATACAAGGATATTAAACTTGAAGAGTGGGCAAATAACTGAGGAAGAAAAGGAGTCTTGGAGTTCAAATACGACAACCACTAGAGATTGTGCCACAGGGTTGCAACCATAAGGAACAAAACCAAGCACTGGGCTTTGTTCGTAGGGAGACAGAGAGAGTCAATTAAGTTCAGTTGGCTGGACAGTTTGTTTGTGAAGCAGAGTGATGCCAACAGTGTGGATTCAATCCCTGCACAGGGTTACCACACAGGAATCTCCTTCTCAGCCTCTCCCCTCACCGGATGTATGGTGTCCCTCAGGTTAAATCTCTCTAATGAGAGACTGCAGCTTTACGGCCTGGTAAAGCTATGGTAACTTGACTTGAGAGAGAGAGAGAGAGAGAGACAAACTGAAAGTTAGGGATAAGTTAGGCTCTGCAAAACCTGTGCTAGACTACGTTTCTATGGTGGGTGACCTGTTACGAAAAAGGATATACCTTCAGACAATACCTCCAAAAGGTGGGGAGTAGGGAAACATTAAGACATGAAGGCTGCCTGTATTCATAACAAGATGGATAGATAAACTCATAGCATCAGTAGAGGTAAAGGAGCATGGTACGATGGCCATTACAGAGATGAGAGTGTAACCTGGATATTCAAGAACATTTGGCCTTTCAAAAGGATGGGGGAATAAAAAGGAAAAAAGTTAGGTAGCACTCTCAATAAAGATGACTAAGTAGTTGAGGTAGAAAGACCTGAGAAGGGTGCACTGGAAAAGTTATACAATGCTGAGAAGATTGACAATAGGCTGGCAGCTTGCAAATTTGAAACCAGCAAAGGATTACCATGGTGCAGATTTGGGGCTCACTAATTCCGAAACATGCCACCTTGTGAACAATAAATTTTTGTGACATCACCAATGGAACCTAGACATCAATCCTCACATGTTTGGTGGCCAGAGGCCCTCAATTATCTTGTTGGGAAATAGTCAATCATGAACTACAGAAGACAGTGTGTACTGAATTACTATATGACCTTCCTCATACTTGAGAATGAGAACAAAGGCCGCACTTTAACCTGAAATACTAGCATAATGCAGCGCGGAACTACAGACATTACATACTGGCAGTAGATATCACTGCAGCTGTACAGGCGAGACAACAGCTAGTTTACCACTCTGTCAGAGGAAGGAAGTTCTATTTATGGAGGGAGTGCAAAGACTCACCAGACTGACATACAAGGAGAGACTCTCTGGTCATGGCTATATTCACTGGAATTTAGAAGAATGAGAGAGGATCTCACAAACTTAAAATTCTACCAGGACTAGACAGGGTAAACATAGGAAGATCATTCCCAACAATTAGGAAGTCCAGAACTAGGGTCACAGTCCAAGGATACGGAGTAGGCCAAATAAAGGAGAAACTAGGCCTATAGGTTTACTTCTGAGCAAGCCCAACAGTTGGCAACTTCAGTTTGCAGGAAGAGCACACTCACTCTCTGCTCTTCAAACACAAAGTGCAAAAGATGAACTAATTATAGTGATGCTTGCAGAACTACCCCCACAGCAGGAGTCAGCAGCTGCAACACAAATTGTCTTTTTCACGAATATTATCTGCCCTCCTGTGATACAACATTGGCAGCGGATGCAACTCCAAAAAGGGAGAAACTTGCTTTAGTAATTTCTACAACAAACATGGAATAGGCACTTACTGCACAATCACCTGACAAGACACGTACACAGTTGGTAGATTTAACACACAGTTGGAAGTGCTGCCATTGTTTATGCCCGCTAATGGCTCCAAAGCCATGGGTGCTCTTGGTATTCAATTCTAGGCAATGCATTAAGTTGGCCCACTGTGAAAGCACAGGCAGCAAAGAGGAACTAACCTGAATGCTGACTCTCCCAGAGAGGATAAATATTCCATGATTAACTCCTCAGTCACTTCAGTGGTCCCCAGATCAATGACAGTATCAGGTGGCCCAAGTAAAGTCCCTCCCTGGGAACCAGAAAGAGAAAACACAGGACGTTATAGTACAGAAAATAGCCATTTGGACACTATTGTACAGACACTAAATACATTCCATCATGCCAAATTTAATTGTCCTTCCAAAATAAGCCACCCTACCCAGTAATTTAAGAAAGATTACACAACACAATATAACTCTAACACTGTTGGCATCAGGGTTTTAATGCATCAGGACAGGAAGTCAAAAGGAATGTAGTAATGCAAGTGATAACATTACAATCAATCACCAAAATGTTAGCTCTCCTGATACCATGGTGACTGTGACAGTTAAATCAACCTCAGTATCCCTAGACCAGGGAGAAGAAAGTGAATGGAGATTTTTGTTTTTGTTCATTCATGCCAATTTGGAAGTCACTGGTTTGACTAATGGTTATTGCCCATCCTCAACAGCAGTCAAGGTGGTAGTGAGCTGCCTTCTGGAACCACAGCAACTCCAATGGTGAAAATGGGCACAATGCTGTTGGATTCCTATATTTTTATCATTAACACCCTGGTACAAAACCGGAATTGCTGCCTAGCATTTCATCAAACCATGATCATATTGAAAAGAGCATGAACAGCATGAAAGTAAATATTTATTTTGTTGTTTTGGGGTTTTCGGGGGTACTTTTGGACATTTTTACAAACTAAGACACTTGTTTGAGGAGGGAGAGGACTCTGGTTAATCTAAGATGGAGAACAGGAAAATATTGCTCCAAGGTATTTTCAGTGTTGAATTTAATTTCTTCAAATTCTAGCAGCAGTAATTACTGTTCTTTAAGTTATTGCATTTTTTTCCCCCCCAAAGTTCCAAAACACAAAGATCAAAACAACGGTACTTTTAAAAAAAAAGAGAAAGGCAGACAGTGATCACAAGGTGGGAAGTGAGTGAATCAATGGAAAAAGAAACCTACACTGCTGCCTGAACCAGCAGTGAACCTTCACAACTACTGCCTCTGCTGTTTGATTTCTGGACATCGGAGATCATCTATGAAAAACAAAAACAGCAAAATACACAGCTGAGAGATAATGGGAACTGCAGATGCTGGAGAATCCAAGATAACAAAGTGTGAGGCTGGATGAACACAGCAGGGCCAGCAGCATCTCAGGAGCACAAAAGCTGATGTTTCGGGCCTAGACCCTTCATCAGAGAGGGGGAGAGGCGGACCAAAGATGGATAGAGGAGAAGACAGGTGGAGAGAAGAGTATAGGTGGGGAGGTGGGGAGGGGATAGGTCATTCCAGGGAGGATGGACAAGTCAAGGAGGCGGGATGAGCTTAGTAGGTGGGAAATGGAGGTATGGCTTGAGGTGGGAGGAGAGGATAGGTGAGAGGAAGAACAGGTTAGGGAGGGGGGGACGAGCTGGGCTGGTTTTGGGATGCAGTGGGGGGTAGGGGAGATTTTGAAGCTTGTGAAGTCCACATTGATACCATTGGGCTGCAGGGTTCCCAAGTGGAATATGAGTTGCTGTTCCTGCAACCTATGGGTGGCATCATTATGGCACTGCAGGAGGACCATGATGGACATCTTGTCTAAGGAATGGGAGGGGGAGTTAAATTGGTTCGCGACTGGGAGGTGCAGTTGTTTATTGCGAACCGAACGGAGGTGTTCTGCAAAGAGGTCCCCAAGCCTCCGCTTGGTTTCCCCAATGTAGAGGGAGCCACACGGGGTACAATGGATACTGTATACCACATTGGCAGATGTGGTAAACCTCTGCTTAATATGGAAAGTCATCTTGGGGCCTGGGATACGGGTGAGGGAGGAGGTGTGGGGGCAAGTGTAGCACTTCCTGCGGTTGCAGGGGAAGGTGCCAGGTGTGGTGGGGTGGGAGGGGAGTGTGGAGTGGACAAGGGAGTCACGGAGAGAGTGGTCTCTCCGGAAGGCAGACAAGGGTACTTCCGCCATCTATAATCCGACCCCACCACCAAAGACATTTTTCCATCCCCACCCTTGTCTGCCTTCTGGAGAGACCACTCTCTCCATGACTCCCTTGTCCACTCCACACCTCAAGCCGCACCGCTATTTCCCAGCTACTAACCTCATCCCACCTCCTTGACCTGTCCGTCCTCCCCGGACTGACCTATCCCCTCCCTACCTATACTCTTCTCTCCACCTATCTGGTCTATTCATCTTCGGTCTGCCCCCCTCCTCCCTATTTATTTCAGAACCCTCTTCCCATCCCCCTCGCTGATGAAGGGTCTAGGCCCGAAACGTCAACTTTTGTGCTCCTGAGATGCTGCTTGGCCTGCTGTATTCTTCCAGCTCCACACTTTGTTAAAATACACAGCTGACTTTAGAGAAGCCAGTGTGTGGTGACCAAAGCTGCAACGCGGCTGGTCTTTTTTTAGTAAATCCACAACAGGGAGTGGCGTGCGTTCTTTTTTGATTGTGTTTTAATCAACAGACATGTCTCTTTAAAAATATAAAACATAGGTATAAAGCTAGTCTGGGACAGAGTTTTGAAGAGCAGTCAGACTGCTATTTTCTGGGTCTGTAGATTGTTCAGTTTCCAAATTATTGATGATTACATCTGCAGGAAGGCTGGAGCAGCAGTTAGAAGCAATGAGGAATTTACAGGAGCTGAGGGATGTGATGGATGACAGCTGCAGAAAAAGGAGATAAATAGAAGTTAACTTCCAGGAAAGGCAGGAGAGAAAGGCAGGTCATGCAGGATTCTCTTGTGGCTATCCCTAATTTAAACAAGTACGCTGTTTTGGAAAACGTAGCAGGTGAGAGACTCTAAAGGCAGATTTCTGATACCGAGACTGGCTCTAATGTAACAACGGGTACATCAGGTTCCAAGTGATGGCTTGATAGGTGACTCTAGTCAGAGGATCAGACAGGTGTTTCTGCTGCTGACAATGAGAAATCAGAATAGTGTGTGTGTTGCGTCCCTAGTGCCAGGGTTAAGGATATCTCAGAGGGACCAGAAGGAGGTTGTTCTACACATTGCAACTAATGACATATGAAGACAAAAGGACAAGATTCAAAGGGAAAGAATAGAGGAAGATAGGCTGGAGGTTAAACAGTGTGTCCTCAATAATAATACCCAGATTACTCCCAGTGCCACAAAGAAGGGAGGGTAGGAATAGCAGGATACAGCAGATGAACGCAAGGTTGAGGAGC
Source organism: Stegostoma tigrinum (assembly GCF_030684315.1). Taxonomy (NCBI): domain Eukaryota; kingdom Metazoa; phylum Chordata; class Chondrichthyes; order Orectolobiformes; family Stegostomatidae; genus Stegostoma; species Stegostoma tigrinum. Next base: position 6,662,390 of record NC_081391.1, read on the forward strand.
CAGTGCAGGGGGAAAGGATTCACATTTTTGGATCAGTGGAATCTCTTGTGGGGTAGAAGTGAGCTGTGCAAGAAGAATAGGTTGCACCTGAACTGGAAGGGGACTAACATACTGGCGGGGAGATTGGCTTGAGGTGCGGGAGTGGATTCAAATTTTTTTTGGGGCGGGGGGAATTGGTGTTTGGAGTCGGTTGCAGTTGGGAAAAGGAGCAAGTTAAAAACAGACAGGAACAAAGCAGAACAGAAATTAAACTGCATTTATTTCAATGCAAGAGATCTAACAGGTAAGGCAGATGAACTCAGGGCAGGGCATGGGTGGGAACATCGGACTGGAATATCACAGCAATTAGAGAAGTGGCTCAGATGGATAGGTCTGACAGCTTAAATGTGCCAGGGTACTGATACTGTAGCAAGGATAAAAAGGGCACAAAATCAGGAGGTGGAGTGTCATTTTTGATTAAACATAACATTGGTGCTCTTTTTAGGAAGCACATTCCTGGGAATACATCAGGCGTATTTGGGTAGAACTGAGGAATAAGAAAGGATGATCACCTTACTGTGATTGTACTATAGATCCTCTAATAGTCAGCAGGAAATTGAGAAACAAATTTAAGGAGATCTCAGTGATCTGTAATGATATTAGGGGGATATTATGGTCGGGGATTTAAATTTTCCAAACAGAGACTGGGAATGCCACAGTGTTAAGGGCTTGGACGGAGAGGAATTTGTTAAGAGTGTGCAAGAAAAGTTCCTGATTCAGTATGTGGATGTACCGACCAGGAGAAGGTGCAACACTTGACCCACTCTTGGGAAATGAGGCAGGGCAGGAGACTGAGGTGTCAGTGTGGGAGCACTTAGAATTACAGTCACCAGCCCCCACCAGTTTTAAAATAGTGATGGAAAAGAATAGATCGGATCCAAAAGTTAAAGTTCTGAACTCGAGGAAGGCCAATTTTGACGGTATTAGGCAAGAACTTTCAAAAGTTGATTGCAGGCAGACGTCACAGGTAAAGGACGGCTGGAAAATGGGCAACGTTCAAAAACGGGATAACGAGAATCCAGAGACAGTCTGATCCTGTTAGAGGGAAGGGCAAGGCCGGTAGGTGGAGGGAATGCTGGATTAGGAGTGAAATTCAGGCTTTGATCAAGAAGAAAGAGGAAGCATATGACAGGTATAGACAGCAGGGATTGAGTGAATCCCCAGAGGAGTAGAACGGCAGTAGGAGTACATACTTCAGAGGGAAATAAGGAGGGCAAGAAGGGGACGTGAAATGGATTTGGTAAGTAGGGTCAAGGAGAATACATTAAGGACAAAAAGGTGACTAGGGAGCGAATTGGGCCCCTAAAAGATCAGAAAGGCTGCCTCTGTGTGGAACTACAGGAGATGGGGGAAGATAGTAATTTAATACTTTGCATCAGTGTTAACTGTGGAGAAAGATATGGAAGATAGAGAACATGGGGAAAAGAATAACATCTTAAAATATGTCCATCTTATAGAGGAGGTGGTGTTCAACATCATCTTAAAATGCATAAAAGGTGAATAAATCCCTGGGACATGATCAGGTGTACCCTAGAACTTGGTGGGAAGCTGGGGAAGTGACTGCTGGGCCCCTTACTGAGATATTTGTTTCATCGATAGCCACAGGTGAGGTGCGGGAAGACTGCAGGTTGGCTAACGTGGTGCCACTATTTAAGAAAGTTGGTAAGGAAAAGCCAGGGAACTATAGACCGGTGAGTCTGGCATCGGTGGCGGGCAAGATGTTGGAGGGAATCCTGAGGGATAGGATTTACATGTACTAGGAAAGGTAAGGACTAATTAGGGATAGTCAACGTGGTTTGTGCATGGGAAATGGTGTCTCATTGACTTGGTTGAGTTTTTTGAAGTAGTAACGGAACAGGATTGACAAGAGCAGAGCAGTGGACATGATCTATATGGACTTCAGTAAGGTGTTCAACAAGGTTCTTCATGTTAGACTGGTTAGCAAACTTAGATCACGCTGAATACAGGGAGAACTAGCTACTTGAAACAGAATTGGCTCAAAGGTAGAAGACAGAGGGTGGTAGAGGATTGCTTTTCAGACTGGAGGCCTGTGACCAGCAGTGTACCACAAGGATCAGTGCTGGGTCTACTGCGTTTCATCATGTATATAAATGGTTTGAATGTGAACATAGGAGGTACGGTTAATAAGTTTCCAGATGACACTAAAATTGGAGGTGTAACGGACAGCGAAGAAAGCTCTTAGTGTACAATGGGATCTTCATCAGTTGGACCAATGTACCGAAGAGTGCCAGATGGAATTTAATTTAGATAAATGCGAGCTGCTGAAATTTTGGAAAGGCAAATCAGGGCAGGACTTATACACTTAATTGCAAGTTTCTGAGGAGTGCTGCTGAACAAAGTGGAGTCACAGATAGATATGATAATGAAGGCAGCGTTTGATATGTCTGCCTTCATTGGTCAGTGCATTAAGAATAGAACATAGAAAAGTACAGCACAGTACAGGCCCTTCGGCCCATGATGTTGTGCCGTGGAATAATTCTAATCCAAAAATAAAATAACCTAATCTACATTCCCCTCAATTCACTGCTGTCCATGTCCATGAACAGCAGTTGCTTAAATGTCACTAATGACTCCGCTTCCACAACTACCACTGGTAAACTATTCCATGCGCTCACAACTCTCGGGGTGAAGAGCCTCCCTCTGACATCTCCTCTATACCTTCCTCCTAACACCTTAAAACTATGACCCCTCATGGCAGCAGTCCTGCCCTGGGGAAAAGTCTCTGGCTATCGACTCTATCCATGCTTCTCATTACCTTGTACACCTCGATCAGGTCACCTCTCTTCCTCCTCCTCTCCAGAGAGGAAAGTCAGAGGAAAGTCCGAGCTCAGTCAACCTCTCCTCGTAAGAGAAGCCCTCCAGTCCAGGCAGCATCCTGGTAAACCTCCTTTGCACCTTCTCCAAAGCCTCCACATCTTTCCTATAATAGGGCGACCAGAATTGGACACAATATTCCAAGTGAGGTCTCACCAGGGTTTTGTAGAGCTGCAGCATAACCTCGCGGCTCTTAAACTCAATCCCCCTGTTAATGAAAGCCAAAACACCATATGCATTCTTAACAACCTTATCCACCTGGGTGGCAACTTTGAGGGAGCTATGCACTTGAACACCAAGATCCCGCTGTTCCTCCACTCTGCCGAGAATCCTGCCCTTAATCCTACATTCAGCATTTAAGTTTGACCTTCCAAAATGCATCACTTCACATTTATCCAGGTTGAACTCCATCTGCCATATCTCAGTGCAGCTCTGCATTCTGTCAATGTCTCGCTGAAGCCCGCAATAGCCCTCGATACTATCAACGGCACCTCCAACCTTGGTGTCATCAGCAAACATACTAACCCGCCCCTCAACCAAGTCATTCATAAAAACTACAAAGAGCAGAGGCCCAAGAACAGAGCCCTGCGGGACACCACTCAGCACTGACCTCCAGGCAGAATACTTACCATCTACAACCACTCTCTGCCTCCTGTCAGCCAACCAATTCTGAATCCAGACAGACAAATCACCCTGCATCCCATACCCCCCGACTTTATGAATGATAAGAATATAAGAAGTTGGGTGGTCATGTTGCGGCTCTACAGGACATGGATTCGGCTACTTTTGGAGTACTGCATGCAATTCTGTTCTCTCTCCTACACATTTTGTGAAGCTTGAAAGGATTCAGAAAAGATTTACAACTATGTTGCCAGGATTGAAGGATTTGAACTATAGGGAGAGGCTGAATAGGCTGGGAGTATTTTCCAAGGCCACGATCTATATGGACTTCAGGGCTATTTCCCCTGGAGGGTCGAAGGCTGAGGGGTGAACTTAGAGGTTTAAGAGGTCATGAGGGGCATGGATAGGATAAATATGCAAAGTACTTTCCTTGGGGTGGGGGAGTCCAAATTAAAGGGCATAGATTTAAGGGAAGAGGGAAAAGATGTCGAAGGGACTTAAGGGGAAACTTTCACATGGAGAGTAGTGCATGTATGGAATGTGCTGCCAGATGAAGTGGAGGAGGCTGGTACGAATACAGCATTTAAAAGGCCGAGTCCACGAATAGGAAGGTTTTACAGGGATATGGGTCAAGTGCCGACAAAAATCGAACTGGATTTATATCGTATATCTGGTTGGCATGGACGAGTTGGATCAAAGGGTCTGTTTCCGTGCTGTATATCTTTATCACTCTGTAGTTACAGAGATTCAAGTCTTAGCTCTCCCTACACACATGATCAACCAGTTAAACAAGATTCCAGAAGAGGGAGCGAAGACCATGTGCTTAATTTCCTGTAAAGCAGCTTCTTCCGTTCAGCAAAGACTCAATCAACTGATACGTGGGTTGGATGTGAACTTTGGATAGACTGGTTCTATACTCATTGAAGTTTAAAAGAATAAAAGAGGTGATTTCATTCAAACAAAATCCTGAGTGAAACTAACAGGATGAACACTGAAAGGATGCTTCAATTTGTAGGACTGATAAGAACTGGGGGGCACTTTTATAAAATGAGCCATCTCTTTTTTTTTTAAACGATGGAAAGGAGGAGGAATTTTCTCGAGGGAATGCGAGAGTTTGAAACATACATACTTGTTTGAAACTCTCGCGTTCCCTAGCGTATGGTGGAAGCAGAGGTATTGAATTTTTTTAAGTCAGGGATCGATTAGGATGGATGGGATAAAGGGAATTTGTGGAGCTAAAGCCACAGACCTTACAGAACGGCTGAGCAAGTATGCAGTCTACTAAATCACATGTACCCGAAGACAATGTTTGATTGATTTCTAGAAAGCACGGTGGTCACAGGATATCGAACGCAAAAATCAATTCTATTCTGGAGACAGTCTGCGTTTTCCCAATTGTGCTTGTGGACTGGAGGAGAATTTCTTTCAAAAATGAAATGCTGCATTGGCTGGTATTCTGCTTTGAGTGGATGGTTAATGCACACACATGAAATCTGTTGAAAACTGGACAAGTATGTATGGATAGACATTCAGAAAATGCAGAGAATACTCACTGGCTGGCAGTTAGCAATTCCACCTGACCCATAGAAGAACTCTTCTCCATTGACAACTATTGCAGTGTGCCTGAAGGAGGAACAAATTCGTATTAAAAAAGACACATATGTGCCATAACTATCTTAATGCATAAACTTGATTGCTAAAGTGAAAAACTAGCTTTGAAATTTCACAGATTAACTCACCATATCCCATCAAGTTGTTTTCCTGTTTAGAGAAGAATAGAAGAGGTTAGTGGCTGAACAGGAGACAGGGTTGAACAAAATTAGCAGGCCAGATTCTTACCTCTTAGATACTGTTAATTCATCAAACGCCAAATTAGGGATTACTTTGCACTGCCTAACTTGAGCAAAGGACCATGACCACAATGAATCTTGATTCTTGATCTCCTGCATTTCTTGTCATGGTTTAAATCAGGAGGTACGTGAGTTATGATCACCAGTGGGTCACGGGTTCTCAGCCAACAACGGTTGCCATGTAGCTCCAACACCCCTTTGAATCCTCACTTTAAACAAAAACTGAATCTGACCTAATGGACCAAGCTTGAACTGCAGTCCTACTCCAAATAGTTAATAAAAAACACTGAAGAGGTAGGATTCTAAAAGTTCCCTCTCCCCAGCTTCACATTCTGCTCCAAACCCAACCTTGGACGTGGGTTACATCAGGGGCCACTGTGATTGGTTCAGGAGGCCAGAAGCAGAAATGTGTGATCATTGCCCCAGTCCCTGCCCTCACCCGAGTCTTTTGGATCCTCAACCACCCTGCTCTCAGCGAACAGTCACTGCAATTCACAAGCCTGGAAATATAGTCACGATGAGGAAAAAGAAAATTTAGCAATGCTGGGTTCAGGAATACAGAGCCTACATTTCAAAAGCTTACAGGTTCTAAGAGAAAGATTGTTATAGCAATGAATTCAAGTGACTGCAAATACTACAACAGAATGAGTTTGGGGGAAGGTGTTTGTCAAAAGTTCATTTCACCCCAATAAGGCCATGAGGTGTGTGTAATGGAGAGAAGAGGGTGATAGCAGACAAAAAGAAGAGAAAACAGTACACTGGAGACCAGAGACTGGACAGGATCATAATTAAAGAGAGACACAGAGAGAGAATGTATTAGAGCTGAGGAGAATTTATTAAATGGCCTGCAATTTTTGTAAAAATCAAAAAATTGTTACTTTTTCTATAATCCCTTCTTTCTGACTCAGAGGTCCAGGTGTTCGTTCCTTCCAGCACATTGATCAAGTGGCCTTTTCACTCCAAAAGGACTGTAGTGGTGCGTGTCTGACTGAAGCCTGGCAGTGTCTTGATTTTCAAACAGGCTGCTGCCACTTTTTGTCCAATTTATATGACAAGGGCTGCTTGGGTGCGATACTGACAGCTGTCTTTGCCAGCTGAGCAAGAGGAGAAAGAGGGAAGCCCGAGTGGATTCATCTAAACTCCAGGTTCTGTCAGTCACTGATGTAGTCACTGACAGTCACAGCTGTTACAAAGATTGATTCATCTCTAGTTGGTCCGATGGTGGGCAATCATTTTCTTAAACCTTCTACAAGGCAGATTACATGCATCCACTGGCTCTCAAGGTCTTTTTCAGACCATAGTTAGGAGTTAAGGATGTTGGTGGGGGACTGGAGTCACATATCGCTCTGACTACATTAAGACGGCAGCCTGGTCAGGAGCTTTTAAAACGGTAATCTGGAATTGCATGGTCAGTTTCACCAATTTTAATTCCCAATTTTACTTAAGAAAAATTAAATTTGTGAAATGCCACTTGAAACTGTGTTCTCAATATTACTAGCTTGATCATATATTCAACACAGCACTGCTAATCTGCTTTTAATTGAGCTTTGTATTTTGTCCACGATGCACTACTAAAGGAATAGAGGTGTACAATGCAACATGACAATGTGAACTTCCAAAAGATACAGTGCCTGAACCATCTGGACTTGGAAACAGTGTACCACAAAAGTAGCGTAAAGATTAAGCTACCATAGACCCACAGGTCCATAGGGCTGCCCTCTCAACCAGAATTAATATTATACAGCAGAACAGTCACGCGTATTGTGGCTCTGGGCTCAGTCTTTAAAAATGGTGTCCTAGTGTCCTAAGCCCGAAGCCCAACCATTTTCAGATTTTTCTTCAATGACTCTCCCTCCATCACAAGGTCAGAGGTAGGACCCCTGATGATTGCATATGTTCAGCAGAATTTGCAACTCATTTACTGAAGTAGCCCACGTCCACATGCAGCAAGACCTGGGCAACACTCAGGCTAAGTAACAAGTCACATTCATGCCACACAGGTGCCAGGCAAACATCTCCAACCTGAGAGAATCCGACCATTCCCCTTGATGATCAACCGCATTACCGTCGTTGAACTTCCCATTATGTACATCCTGAGGGTTACCATTGACCAGCCGTACAAATACTGTATATTCATAGGTCAGAGACTGGAAGCTCTGTAGTGACTAACTTACCTCTTATCACCTCTAACCCTATCTATAAAATACAGGGCACAGGTACTGAGAGTCTGGTGGAATGCTTCCCAGCTGTCTCGATAAGTGCAATTCCAACAGTCAAGGCAATCTAACAATTCCAATAGGTTAGAAAATGTTGAAAAACTAATGATGACACATCCTGGTTCCAGAAGGGAGGGACAGAAAGCAGCAAACTATAGACCAGTTAGCCCAAGATGTATATTTGGAAAATTCTAGAGTCCATTAAGAAAGAAATGGTAAGACATTTGGGAAATCAGAATCAACATGGTTTGCAAAAAGCAAATCATGTACGACAAACCCACTAGAGTTCTTTGAGGATGCAAAGTTGATAAAGGGGATCCACTAAATGTAGTGCATTTGGACTTCCAGGAGGCATTTGGATAAGGTGCCACATTAGAGGCTTAGATAGAAAGCGTGCCCTCAACACTGTGATGAAGCTAGTCAGAGTAGCTGTGGAAGTAGAACAATACCCTGGCAGCAGCAAAGTGGACCAATAAAAGGTTAAGGAGGGAGGCCCAGATCTAGCTCAGTTGGAGGGGGAGCAGAGCAAAACTGCAGGTGAACAGTGGCAGTGGGGCCTCCCCATTAAAAAAAAGAAAGAGAGAGAGAGAGAGAGATAAAGCAAAACAAGTACTTCCTTACACCTGCAATGTAATGCCTGGCTTAAAGTCCCATCTGCTCTAGAAGTAAGTCATAACACTGAACAGGCTGATTAGAAAAACAAACAAAAAAACAGATCCAGCCACCCCCCCCCTCCCCCCCAAACAACCATTTTGATTTAGCCCCTTCCACCCTCCCTATCCCACCACAGGTTTGTTTGCATTGTCCCGTAATGGGCTTTGCATGTAAAAACGTCTAAGCACACACATGGGTCATTTACTAGTAGCGGTAAATGGTCAAACAGCAAAGAAAAAGTCACAGTGATTTGGTAGTGGGAAAGATATTCAGTTGTGTCTAATAGCAGTCCCGGATATGATTACAAGAAAAAGCAAACCCAGTTAGCTGCTTGCTGGTCTCCCTCACTTTTGAGTTTTGCATTTCCATGTAAATATCTACCTCAGTACACACTGATTTAATGGTGGGTGTTTAAAACTAAAAAGTCACGACGATTTAATGGGGGAAGAAAACAACATTCAGATGTTGCAAGAGCACTTCTGAATATAAAGAGGTAAAACAAATCCAGACCCAAGATGGTTCTCATCAGCAGCTGCATTAACATTGGTTTTGAGAAATACTAAAGTCCACTACAAATATTTAATAGTGTAGCACTTGGAAAACTGTGACAAGATCAGCGGGCATAGATTTATGAAAGGGAAGTCATACTGGACGAATCCATTGGAATTTTTCTTGGCTACAATTAATGAAATTGATGGTGGTGTTGGGGGTCAGAGGCATTGGATGTGGTTTACTTGGACTTTCAGAAGGCTTTCGATTAAAAGGTCCCACTGAAGAGACCAGAACATAAAATTAAAGTGCATGGAATTAGAGCCAGGCATAGAGAGAGAACTGGCTGCCGGGCAGAAAGCAGAGATTAGGAATAGCAAAGAGTAGGAATAGGCAGGAAGCAAAGAGCAGCTGCACATCAAATGGCCTTGCAGGTTTGAGGGGCCAAAAGCCCCATTCCTGCCTCTGTTTATGGTGTGAGAGAGAGAAGGGAAATTGTAGAGCATAGAACCAAAGTAACTGAAGTCATGGTCACCAATAGTGATGCATTTATGACTGAAAGTGCACAAGAATCTAGAATCAAGTAAGTAGATGGATGGCTGGATTAAATGACAAAGATAGGGCAAGTGAGTCATGAGGTGGGGTGGGGGGGTGGAGTTTTGAAACCTGGGTGCTCATTTTAAAATTAGGACTAAGTGCCAATTTGGACAAGTGAGCATGGAGATGATGGGGGGGGGGCAGTGGTGGTGGTGGGGGGAGCAGGATTTTGAATTAATAACACAGGCAGAGTTTTGGATGACATCAAGTTTACAAAGATTATAATGTGGGATACCACCCGGGGGACGCTGTAATAGTGGAGTGAGAGATAACAAGTTTCAGCAGCAGACAAGCAATGCAGTCCAAGAAATACAAACAGATCACATTTAGGTGATTGACACACTCCTCAAACTGGTTTACGCTAAAGCCAAAGTCAGAAAAACGTATCTACCACTGTCTTGAAATGCCCAGCTTCTCTGCATCTTCATCCATTTAGGATGTGTCGAAATTCAGCAAGTTTGGAACCATGACTTCAGATTTGTTCAAGATGAGCTTCCATAAACGCAGCTCTTACTATCCATTTCCATCTCATCTGATCTCCAGCTGACTTGCTGCTGAAACCCTCATCTCTGTTCTTTCATCTAGACTGCATATTCCAATGCTCCCATGACCAGCTATTCATCTGCACTCTAGACTTGAGCTCATTCTGTCACGTATCCAAATTCACACAAAACTCCTTCTGCGCTCACTGCTCCACCACGTCCATATCAAAATTGATATTAAAATTGTTTTTTTAACACCTCCATGTCCTCACCCTTTCAACTCTAACTTCCACCAGCCCCAGAATGCTGCTGATATCCACATTACTCTCTAATCCTTGCTCTTGCATCACATATTTTAATCACTCCACCATTCTTGCCTGGCCCTCAGCTCTGGAATGCTCTCAAATTCACAATCTCAATTTCCTCCTTATGCAACTTGCAAACGCAAAACACTTTGGGGCATTTACTACGTTGAAGGGTGGCATGGTAACTCACTGGTTAACACTGCAACCTCATAGCAACAGGGGCCTGGTGCAATTCCACCCTCAGGCGACTCTGTGCACTTTGCATGTTGTCTTCATGACTGTCCAAAGATGTGCAGATTAGGTAGCTTGGTCATGCTGAGTTGCCCATATAGTGTCCAGGGATGTGCAGGCTAGGTGGGTCAGCCATGGGAAATGCAGGGTTACAAGGCTAGAGTGGGATGCTCTTCAGAGGGTTGGTGTGGACTATATGGGCCAAATGGCCTGCTTCCATACCATTAGGATTTTATGTAAATACACCTTGTAGTTGAAATTACCGTGTTATTGTCAAGTTCTGACAATGGGCCTTCTGGTTGTAATGACAAACTACCTGTCTACTACCCCATTTCATCTGGAAATTGGTGATGCAAGAAGAGAAAACACTATAAACAATAACAAAGGAGAAATGAAAACATCTTCTGGTTGCTATCAGTCATTTAAATGGACTTGTCCATGACGATTTTTTGTAGATGTCACTGGGTGTGCCAGCATTTATTGCCCATTCTAATTGTCCAGAGTGCGGTTACGAGTTAAACACATTGCTAAGAGTCTGGAGTCACATGTAGGCCAGACTAAGCAAGAGTTAGAGAAAACACAACTGCAGATGCTGGAATCCAAGGGAGACAAACAGGAGGCTGGAAGAGCACAGCAGGACAGCCTGCATCTGGAGGAAACAAGTAGTCAACATTATGGATGTAACCATTCTTCAAGACTGGATGTGGGGGTGGGGGGTAGGGGCAGCTGCAGTTGGTGGATGAGGGCGGGGGGGGGGGTTAGAGGCAGGATGGTGGTGATGGGCTATTTTAACTCTTACCCCTCCCTCCCCCACCACTATTTGCAACTGCTCTTACCACTGCATCCAGTCCTGAAGAAGAGTTATATCCAAAATGTTGACTGCTCCTTTCTTCCAGATGCTGCCTGGCTAAGGATAGCAGGTTACCTTCAGAGAGAAGCAGACGGATTTTTTCCCCCCCAGATATTTGATAGGGTTACATGGTCACCATTAAGCTAGCTTTTACTGAATTCAAATTTCAACATCTGTCATGATGGATTTGACACCATGACCCAGGGCATTAGTCTGGGATTCTGAATTCAGTTCAATGACATATTCGGAGATTAGAACTTTAATGCATTAAATTTACAACCTCATTACTGATGTCCTGTTTTCAGGAACTAATAGTAGCTCAGATCAGGAAAAACACACTATAGATACCAAAGGAACTGCAGATGTTCTCAGGAAGGATCATCTGATTTTTGTTCTTTCACAGATGCTGCCAGACCTGCTGAGCTTTACCAGCAACTTCAGTTTTTAATTCCGGAAATATACTGGACTTCGACTCAGTGTCAGTGCTCAAGATGCATTTGGCCAATGGACCTTCACAATCATTGTGGCTGTCGTCAGGATCTTAAGACAGAAAACCAGACATCAAAGGCTGCCAGTTGATGAGTCAGCTATTTGTAAGCCCACGTGACAGATCACCAGCAAGAGATTTCTGATTTTATTCAGAAACATTGCAATGGGAAATCTAAGAACTGGACAAAGATATTCAGTCCCTTGAATCTGCTCCACCACCATCCAGTAAGGTACTGAGTGACCTGCAACCCACATGTACCTTTCTTTTCCCATATCGGACACAGAAATAGAAAGAATAGGCCTTCAGCTCTAGGGGCCTGCCCAGCATTCAACAACATCATGACTAAGCTTCTACATCAGCACCATATTTCCCATGGTTGACAAAAGTCAATCTCGTTTCAATTCATTCATAAAGCATCAGTTTCAGATGAGATCCAATCCTCCCATAGGAAGCACACTGCACATGTAGAAGTGCTTGTACCAGCTAGGAGTTGAAAACAATCCACAAATACTTTCAAGGACACTTCAAAAGAAGAAGGTTTTAAAGATGGCTTCAAGGAACATTCTTCAGAGAGCTGGCACAGGCACGATCAGCAGAATAGTCTCATTCAGCTCGTGTTACAGCCCTCAAACAGCTGAAAATATTTTATAACTCATTTTGAACTGCAGAGATTATGGCCAACAGTAAGTACAACAACAGCATCATCTCACAATCAGAAATAAGATAAAGACACAGACTGCTTTGAACAGCCATGGTCGAGTGGAATGTCAGTCCGGACAAACAGCTGGTTCTCTTTCACGTATTGTTACTGAACACAATGTCTATGTTGTACACACACATCAGCTGCAAACACTCAGGCAAGAAAACTGCAAATTTAATTACACAAGTCACCTTCAACCCTCAAATCTCTGTGGAGTGGTGCCTCAAAGACCATCTCTAAAACTGGTTCCAGTTTCAGCTCATAACATAAGAGGAAACTGGGTTTTTGGGTCAGGCACAGGAGGATTTTGTTCCCTTGTGTGTGATCTTATGAAGATAGAAAAGTAGGCCAAAGATTTGTTTCTGCTCCCTGAAGTGCAATTGTACAAGCAGAAACTTCCAGAATGAAGCTAACAATCCCTACCAATCAAACATTTGCCCTTTCTGTTGCCCTCTGCTGATAAAGCCATTATCAAATTTCTGCCCCTCGAGAAACCTGCTGGAAGCCAGTCAAAGTTGCTGCATAACCTTGACTTAAAATAATAAAAAAAACACACATGGGCCTGGAAGTTGAGCACGAAGTGAAAAAGGGAAGATTAAAAATCAGATATGGGATAAAGTGTAATGAATTTTACATCAGCTGGGATGGAGTATACTTTTCCAAAAGATATCAAAAGGTATAACTATTACCATACAAGATTGATTTCACTCTCAATTCAAAATCAGTTAGTACAAACATTCAATAAAATAAAGTGGAAGATTTCACATCCCTGAAAACAAAGTATAATGGTCGCGGCCTAGTAAAGGTTACCCAATCACCGACCTCGAGTTGCAAATTCCGGCCGCCTTCCCCCACCATCTTCCCGGCAACAATTTTACAAAGCTCACCGAGCATGATGGGGCTAAACTGTCGAGCCAGCCCGCGGGAAAGGTCGTAAACATAAAGTTTGACGGGATGAGGCGGTGTGTCCATGGTACCGGTATTCTTTTTCTGATCTTCGACACCAGGCTCCAGCTCGGTTCTCACCGGCCGCTAACACACATACACAACACCTACCGGCCTCCGGCCTCACAGGGGTACCCCTAAATGAGGCAATTCCCACTACCCCTCCAGAACGCCCCGCCCACGGGGTCGTCACAAACAGCTCCGCCCCCGGTCCATTGCTCCACCCCTACAAGTCATGGAATGGTTGTACCCGCCCCTTAGAACGTCAATAACAATGACAGAGACTGTAAGAACTGCCGATGCCGGAGAATCTTAAGTTAACACGGTGTGAAGCTGGATGAACACAGCAGGCCAAGCAGCATCAGAGGAGCAGGGTCGAGACCCTTCTTCAGAAATTTCATCTGACTAACTTACTTGTGTTCTTCTTAAGAACAATGACAACCCACCCCTTCAGACCCGCCCCTATTACGTAACGGCCCAGAGACCCCGCCCCACCATGGCGTCACCGATACAGTTTTCGCTCCGTTTGACGTCACATGGACAGTTCGGCCTTCCCCTCCATGCACCTTAAACCCGCCCACATACGAACGACTAGCCCCGCCCACGCCCCTCATCCTCTTTATCTGAGTAGCATTATTACCTAAACACGCCCATCGATGTCTAAACCCACCCATTACTATCTAACCCCGCCCCACGAAGTCCACCTAGTACCTTTACCATCTAAACCGGCCCTGAACGTCTAATAAAATAAAAAGGCGGGGGGGCCTTTATTATGGGGACCAGCAATTGTATATCTAACCCCGCCCCTGCCCCATTCCACGTGGTACAGACGCACCCCGAAGCAGTAGTCCCGCCCCTATTACTAAACCCCGCCCCTCTGACGTTCATCCCGCCCCACATAACGAGCGATACCCACCAAGAGCTAACTCGCCTCTCAATCCGTAACACCATCCACCGGTTCTGAGCCGAGCTACAATTCTGACATTGCTGCCCCGCTTCCTTCTAAAGCACCCGCGCTGCAGCACCGTGACACCAACACCCACGCCGAATCCCGCCTCTAAACCACTAGCTCCGCCCCCAGGCGGCGTTGGCCACGCCCCCGAACTTCTAATCCCACCCCCCCTCACCCATGCCCCATCGGCGTTCGTGACAACAAAGTGTGGGGCTGGATGAACACAGCAGGCCAAGCAGCACCAGAGGAGCACAGGAGCTCCTGAGATGCTGCCGGGCCTGCTGCGTTCATCCAGCCCCACACTTTGTTATCTTGGATTCTCCAGCATCTGCAGTTCCCATTATCTCTCTCCCATCGGCGTTCGTGCCGTCACGGTGGCTCAAGCCCCGCCCCAGAGACTCTAGCCCCGCCCCGGAGTCTTTACCAGAGATAGTCGGAGCTGCAGATGCTGAAGATTCTGAGATAACAAGGTGTAGAGCTGGATGAAGGGTCTCGGTCCGAAACGTCAGCCTTCCTGCTCCTCTGATGCTGCTTGCCCTGCTGTGTTCATCCAGCTCCACACTTTGTAAACTGTTAGGCTGTCTTCTGAAGTATCAAACAAGTGTCCATTGCAGAGCTGGAGCATGACGGAGCATTCTGTTTTTGGAATCAGAAAGAAGGATGCACACCCCGAAAATATTAAGAGATAGTCCAGTGCGGAGAGTATAGCTGGGGAGGTAGGGAGGAGATATGTCAATCCGGGGAGGACAGACAGGTCAAGGGGGCGGGATGAGGTTAGTAGGTAGATGGAGGTGCAGCTTGGGGTGGGAGGAAGGGATGGGTGAGAGGAAGAACCGGTTAGGGAGGCAGAGACAGGTTGGACTGGTTGTGTGGTGCAGTGGGGGGAGGGGACGAACTGGGCTGGTTTTGGGATGCGTTGGGGGTAGGGGAGATTCTGAAGCTTGTGAAATCCACATTGATACCATTAGGCTGCAGGGTTCCCAAGTGGAATATGAGTTGCTGTTCCTGCAACCTTCGGGTGGCATCGTTGTGGTGCTGCAGGAGGCCCAGGATGGACATGTCGTCTAAGGAATGGGAGGGGGCGTTGAAATGATTCACGACTGGGAGGTGCAGTTGTTTATTGTGAACCAAGCGGAGGTGTTCTGCAAAGCGGTCCCCAAGCCTCCGCTTGGTTTCCCCAATGTAGAGGAAGCCACACCGGGTACAATGGATACAGTATACCACATTGGCAGATGTACAGATGAACATCTGCTTGATGTGGAAAGTCTTCTTGGGGCCTGGGATGGGGGTGAGGGGGGAGGTGTGGGGACAAGTGTAGCACTTCCTGGGGTTGCAGGGGAAAGTGCGGGGTGTGGTGGGGTTGGAGGGGAGTGTGGAGCGAACAAGGAGAGAGTGGTCTCTCCGGAAGGCAGACAAGGGTGGGGATGGAAAAATGTCTTTGGTGGTGGGATCGGATTGCAGATGGCGGAAGTCTCGGAGGATGATGCGTTGTATCCAGAGGTGGGTGGGGTGGTACATGAGGACGAGGGGATTCTGTTTTGGTTGTTATTGCGGGGATGGGGTGTGAGGGATGAGTTGCGGGAAATGCGGGAGACACAGTCAAGGGCACTTTGGACCACTGGGCGGGGGGGGGGGGGTGCGGAGGTTGCAGTCCTTGAAAAACGAGGACATCGGAGATGTTCGGGAGTGGAATGCCTCATCCTGGGAGCAGATGCGCTGGAGGCAAAGGAATTGGGAGTAGCGGAATGCATTTTTGCAGTAAGATGGGTGGGAGGATGTGTATTCTCTGTGGCTGTGGGAGTCGGTGGGCTTGAAATGGATATTGGTTTCCAGGTGGTTGCCAGAGATGGAAACAGAGAGGTCCGGGAAGGAGAGAAAGTTATCAGAGATGGTCCAGGTGTACTTAAGATTGGGGTGGAAAGTGTTGGTGAAGTGGATGAAGTGTTCAAGCTCCTTGTGGGAGCATGAGGCGACGCTGTTACAGTCATCAATGTAATGAAAGAAGAGGTGGGGTTTAGAGCCAGTGTAGCTTCGGAAGAGGGACTGCTCCACGTAACCATGGAGACTCTAGCTCCGGCCCAGAAATGCTGGCCCCGCCCTTCACTCCTTAATAGAAATAAAATAATGTGGATACTGGAAATCTGAAGTAAAACCAGAAAGTGCTGCAGAAAATCGGCATATGTCAGGGAGATACAGCAGGGATCCCTAGAAGAGTACAAAGGAGCTGGAGTATAATTCAGAGAGAAATCAGGAGGGCAAAAAACAGACATGAAATTACTTTGGCAAATAGGGTTAAGGAGAATCCAAAGGGATTCTACAAATACGTTAAGGAGAAAAGAGTAACTAGGGAAAAAATAGGGCCCCAAGGCTGCATTTGTGTGGAACCGCAGGAGACGGGGGAGATAATAAGAGTATTTTGCAACAGTGTTTACTGTGGAGAAAGATATGGAAAATAGAGAACATGAGTAAATAAATTGCAACATCTTGAAAAATGTCCGTTTTACAGAGGAGGAGGTGCTGTAAGTTTTAAAATGCATAAAGGTAGATAAATCCCCAGGACCTGGTCAGATGTACCCTAGAACTTTGTGGGAAGCTCGGGAAGAGATAGCTGGGCCCCTTACTGTGATACTTGTATCATCGATAGCCACAGGTGAGTGGTGAGAGGTGCTGGAAGACTGCAGGTTTGCTTATGTGGTGCCACTATTTAAGAAAAGTAGTAAAGAAAAGCCAGGGAACTATAGACGGGTGTGTCCCACATCGGTGGTGGGCAGGTTGTTGAAGGGAATCCTGAGGGACAGGATTTACATGTATTTGGAAAGGCAAGGACTGATTAGGGATAGTCAACATGGCTTTGGCATGGCAAATCGTGTCTCACCGACTTGATTGAGATTTTTGAAGAAGTAGTGAAGAGAACTGATGAGGGCAGAGCTTTGAATGTGATCTATATGGGTTCAATAAGGTGTTTGAGGTTCCTCATGGTAGACTGGTTAGCAAGGTTATATCACATGGAATACCATTTGGATAGCTGTTTGGGTACAGAACTAGCCTGAAGGTAGCAGACAGAGGATGGTGGTGGAGGGTTGCTTTTCAGACTAGACACTGGTGACCAGCAGTCTGCTACAAGGATCTGTGCTGGGTCAGAGATAATGGGAACTGCAAATGCTGGAGAATCCGAGATAACAAAGTGTAGAGCTGGATGAACACAGCAGGCCAAGCAGTATCTTAAGAGCACAAAAGCTGATGTTTTGGAAGGGTCTAGGCCCAAAATGTCAGCTTTTCTGCTCCTAAGATTTTGCTTGGCCTGCTGTGTTCATCCAGCTCTACACTTTGTTATCTCGGTGCTGGATCTACTGTTTTTCATTATGTATATAAATGCTTTGAATGAGAACACAGGAGGTATGGTTAGTAAATTTGCAGATGACCCCAAAATTAGAGCTGTAGTGGACAGCAAAGAAGATTACCTCAGAGTACAGCAGGATCTTGCTCAGTGGGACCGTTGGACCAAGGAGTGACAGGAGTTTAATTTAGATAAATGTGAGGTGCTGAATTTTGGAAGGGCAAATCAGAGCAGGACTTATACACTTAATGGGGAGTGTTACTGAAAAAAACTCTTTTATTTTACTCTTTTGTGTTTGGAGTGCAGATTCATAGTTCCTTGAAAGTGGAGTTACAGGTAGATACCATAGTGAAGAAGATGTTTGGTTGCCTTTATTGGTCAGTGCATTGAGTATAGGAGTTGGGAGGTCATGTTGCGTCTGTACAGGACATTGGTTTGGCCACATTTGGAGTATTGTATGAAATTGGGTTCTCCCTCCTATAGGCTACTGAGAATCTTAAGAGGATTCAGAAAAGATTCTTAGGACGTTGCCAGGACCTTAACTTGCAGCAGCTCCTACACCCTACATCAACTTTTTGTTGAGCAACATCTCGTTTTTAAAATTCTCAATCCTTGTTTTCATATCCATCCCTGGCCTCAGCCCTCCTTACTGAAGCAAACAAGGGCAGTACTTTTACAAATAAAAGTATGGCCTTACTTGGATAGAGAAACCTAAAGGTTCAGGTACATAATTCTTTGAAGTTTGTTTCACAGGTAGGCAGGATGGTGAAGAAGGCATTTAGCACGCTTGTCTTCACTGCTCAGGCCTTTGGATATGGCAGTTGGGACGTCATGTTGAAGTTATACAGGATGACAATGAGGCCTGTTCTGCAGTACTGTATCTAGCTCTGGTCACCCTGTTATAAGAAGGATAATACGAAACCATAAGAAGGATATTACTACACTGGAGAGGGTTCTGAAAAGATTTACCAGGATGTTGCCAGGAATGGAGAGTTTGAGTTATAAGAATAGGCTGGATAAGTTGGAACTTTTTTCGCTGGAGCTTTGGAGGTTGTGGGCTGACCTGGTAGAGGTTTATAAAATCATGAGGGGTATAGACAAGGTGAATTCCAGGTGTCTTTTCCCTGGGCTGTGGGATTTCAAGACTAGGGGGCATATTTTTAAGGCAAGGGGACAAAGATTTTAAAAAGACACGGGCAACTTTTTTCCACAAGAGGGATTCTTGTGTGGAATGAATTTCCAGAGGAAGTGGTGGGTGCAGGTACAGTTACAGCGTTTAAAAGTTATTTGGATAAGTACATGAATAGGAAAGCGAGTTTTGAGAAGATTTGTAGCTCAGGTTGAGATTCTGGATGTGAGTTTGCTTGCTGAGCTGGAAGGTTTGTTTTCAGACGTTTCGTCACCGTTCGAGGTAACATGACCTAGGTAAAAGACATGACCCACTATCACTCGTATCCTTACACACAGATGAGGAAGGACACCACTTTGATTGGGACAACACATCCATCCCAGGACAAGCCAAACAGAGACACGCACGAGAATTCCTAGAAGCCTGGCATTCCAACTGGAACTCCATCAACAAACACATTGATTTGGAACCAATCTACCATCCCCTGAGAAAAAGAACAGGAAATGACATCACCAACGCAGGAAATGACATCACCAACCCAAGGAAACCTAAACAGATAAATAGAAAGTGGGACATAACACCAGCGCTTTGTCAGAGGCTCACTGATGATGTTACCTAGTATGGTGACGAAACGTCTGAAAACTAACCTACCAGCTCAGCGAGCAAACTCACATCCATGAATAGGAAAGGTTTGGAAGGATGTGAGCTGCGTGCAGGCAGGTGGGACTAGTTTAGTTTGGGGTTATGGTCAACGTAGACTGTTTGGACCAAAGGCTTTGCTTCTGCACCATATGTGTCTATGACTCTAACTTTGTGGAATTGCTGAGCCCTTCTAATTCCAGCTGTTTGTGCATTCTGGATTTTAATCACCAATGGTGGCTGCTTCTCCAGTTGCCTTGACCACGGACTCTACAACTGAATCTCAATCTCACTTTCCCTTCTTTAAGACAGGGATCAAAATTATTTGAACAAGTTTCTGGTCATTGCCTCTGATAATCTGCTTCTGCGACTCAGTGTCAGGCTTTGTTTTATAACGCTCCTGTGGAAAATCGTTGCAATGTTTTATTCTGTTAGAACTGCCACAAGTTGTTTCCTCACTCTCTCTGTCTTTCTGTCTCTGAGTTCACAGCAACTTAACTGTCTGCATTTTCTCACGTTAAAAGAATGCTCTTGTTAATGAAGGGGATGTCTAGGAAGAATTCCAAATTCACTCGTTTCAGGGAAGATTAAAAGACAATGAGGAAATGGAACGATGGTCAGACTGACCTGTTATCCATGTTATTATGTACTGGTCACTGCAGGTGGGAACAGATGACTGATGCCTTCAAGCAACATTGGGTTACATGATGATAGATAATTGGACTGAGTGGTACAGATGGAATGTGGTCCCCTTTCCCAAGCCATACTGTCTGCAAGGCAGAATATAACTGCATTAAAGTAGAACTACAAAACTCCAGATGCTGTGGATCTGAAACAAAAACAGGACACCTGAAGGTGGGTCCCTGGATTCAGATGTCAAGTCTGCCTTGCCCCCAAAGGTGCTGCCAGACCGACTGAGTTTCACCAGTGATTTCTGTTTTTGTACAGTAATTGCATCCTGAGAAGTCTGATTACATTCTCTCTGTTTCCAGTGTAAATGTGGACCAACAAATGTATAACAGGAACTTTTGATACAAAATGGCACGACAGAAATGGAGGAAGGCAAACAGGTGCAGTTAGAAAGAACACTGGGTGAGAATGGAGATACGTCTGCAGAGAGATTGTGGTAGCTTTTATGGATCTAGACCCAGTCAGCAAAAGTGGGTTTTTTTTATTTGCTTATGGGATGCAGATATCTCTGTCTGGGTCATCCATCCCTAATTGCCCAGAGGGCAGTCAGATGTCACCTGTATTGCTGATGGTTTGGAATTACATGTAGGCCAGACGAGGTAAGACTGACTGTTTCCCTTCCTTAGTGAAACAGATGTACTTTCCATGACAATTAAGGACAGTTCACAAGTCATCATTAGACTCTTAATTTCAATTTTTCACTTAAAGTTGAATTCAAATTCCACTATCTGCCATGGCAGGATTTGAACCCAGGTTCCCAGGATATTACGTGGGTCTCTGGATTAATAGAATCATAGAACCCCTCCAGAGCAGGAACAGGCCATTCGACACATCGAGTCTGCACTAACCATCTGAGCAGCATCCCACCCACGCCCAGACCCGCACCCTCTCCCCGTAACTCCACATAAATCTAGTGATAATACCACTAGCCCATCAACTCCACAAGATATTTGTTACTTGGGAAGAACGTTGGAGCCTCTACCGTCCTGGACCAATGCTCCACACTACAAAACCCATTTGGGGTAGCACGGTGGCTCAGTGGTTAGCACTGCTGCCTCACAGTGCCAGGGACCCAGGTTCAAATCCATCCTCACTGTGTGGAGCTAGCTCGTTCTTCCCAGATCGGCATGGATCTCCTCCCACAGTCCGAAGATGTGCAGGTTAAGTGGATTGGCCATGCTAAATAGCCCATAACATCCAGGGATGTGCAGGCTAGGTAGGTTAGCCATGGGAAATCTAGGGTTACAAGAATGATGGGGGGAGGGGGGGGGGTGTGGGTCTGAATGGGATGATCCTCAGAGAGATGATACGGACTTAATGTGCTGAATGGCTTATTTCCACACTGTTGGGATTCCATGATTGATAAAACATACGTTGCTACAACATCTGACTCCCTGAATGAACTGTAACAAATCACTGTTTACAAATCATCAGTCAGTAATGTAGAATCTGAGTGCTGCTGAAAAGAAACTCTCTTCCCGTACAGCATAGTCCTGGTAGTTCTTGCAAATTGTCCTCCAAGTGAAAGATTAAAAGGTTTGAAAGAATGTGTCTTCCTTCTCCACCTTATATATCTTAGAATCATAGGGATGTGCGGTAGAGACCAGATACCCAAAATTAATCTAGTTCCATTTGGCCCATATCCCTCTAAACCCTTCCTATTTATATACCCATCCAGGTGCCTTTAAAATGTTGTAATTGTACCAACCTCCTCTGGCAGCTCATTCCACACACGCACCACCCTCTGCATTAAAACATTGCCCCATAGGTCCCTTTTACATCTTTCCCCTCTCACCTTAAACCTACACCCTCTAGTTTTCAACTCCCCTACCCTGGGGAAAAGACTTTGGCTATTCACCCTATCCATGTCCCTCATGATTTTATGAATTTCTATAATGTCACCCTCAACCTCCGATGCTCCAGGGAAAATAGCCCCAGCCTATTCAGACTCTCACTATAACTCACACCCTTCAACCCTGGCAACATCCTCGTAGATCCTTTCTTAACCCTTTCAGGATTGTTGATATAATTTTTTGGGGTTTTGATTTATGATTTAATAATGCGGGATTTTTGTGGGTCTGATGTTGATAACCAACCTATTAGTCTTCCTGTTTTTTTAATTCCTTTTAAAACCGTTTCGAGAATTAATGGATGTTTTGGATTTTTGTTTATTTTATACCTTTTTTGTGACCCAGCAAGACACATAATGAGGCCAAGAAATTTGTCGGAGAGTTCTGAAATTTGGTTTCCTTTATGCTGAAGGAAAACTTACATTGCTTAGAGGGATTATTTTGTTCGACCTTTAGTTTTAGGTGATCCTGCAAAGCCCTTGGATGAAGATACAATCCAGAGCTTCTCAGAATGGAAGGATGCAGAGAAATGAGCTTAACTTTGGAGTAAAGTGTTAATGTCAGTCCCAGGCCAGAAGTGTTAGTGATAAAACCCTGAAGAGATTACTTCAAGCTGAGAACGTTTAGGCATAGTTATCTAATAGCTTCAGGAAGAATTGATTTGCAGATCCACTCGGAGTTAAAATCACAAGGTGTTAGAAACTCTAGTATGAGTACTGTATGCGTAGTATTGACAGGTACAACGCAAAGTCTCCTTTGGTTACTGTATAAAAGCTGTTATTCTTTTTGATTTGTAAAGGAGCATATGTGATAATGGGAGTGGGCTTTTACTGTGTAGTTAAAGTTCCTTGAATTACTACTTTGAGTAGATATCTGGTTAATTTTCATTTATCAACATCTTTTTTGTTAATAAGCTTCTGTTGTCTTGTTAGAACAAAATTTTCAGCATTATGTGCTCATATTTCAGCAAAAGATCATTTGGTTTCAAACAAAAAACAAAGTGAAACATGATCTGTCAAACCAGGTTTCAATCCAGGATCTAACTTGCCCAACTTGACTTCAGGAAGCAGCGTGGAGGGCATGCCCCTATCTGCATCAATGGAGCTGAGGTGCAAATGGTCGAGAGCATCAACTTCCTGGGACTGATGCTCACCAACAATCTTCCTGGTCCACACATGTTGATGCGACAGTCAAGGAAGCACAACAATGTCTCTACTTCCTCAGGAGGCTAAGGAAATTCGACATGTCTATAAAGATACTTACCCATTTTTATAGATGCACCATAGAAAGAATTCTACCCAGATGCATCTTGGCTTGGTACGGCAACTATTTTGCCCAGGACTGTAAGAAACTACCGAGAGTTGTGAACACTGCCCAGTCCATCTCACAAGCCAACATTCCACCCATTAACTCTGTCTACACTTCTCGCTGCGTCAGGAAGACAGCAAACATCAAAGACCTCTTCCACCCTGGTTATAATCTCTTCCGATCTCTTCAGTCAGACAGAACATGCAAAAGCATAAATACACGTACCCACAGTTTCTTCCCTGTGCCAACAGATTCAGGTAGAGCTTCTTCCTGACTGTTATTCGATTTCTGAACGTACATCTCAAATTTTAAATTTAATGTTGATCTTGCTGCTTGTGCACCTTCTCTGCAATGGTAACTTTGTTCTATTACCTTCATGTACATGATACGGTATGATCTTCCTGTGTCACACTCAAAACGGAGCCTTCCACTGTACCTAGGTACAGGTGACAATTATAAATCAAATCAGATTAAATCAATAATAATGTTAGCTGGGACCTTTGCAAAGTACTCCAGATGCGCTGTCATCAATTCCCCGCATAATTGAAGAATAACCTATTCTTGAATTCAATTTCCCACATGATAAATTATACCATTCTATTTATTATTTTTACTGTATTTATTGTTGAGGATTTGTGTCTGTTGGATCCCTTTTTCAAATGTTCTGTTATAGTAAAAGTTTGTGCTTTCAATTGATAGTTGACATGTGCCATACTCACACATTTTACCTTCATGTAAGGCTCTGCCTTCTGGTGGGATATGGGCTCTGGGAGCACATCGAAAACAAAAGCGAAGGATATGGAGATCTGAAATAAAAACGGAAGGTGTGAGAGAAACTCAACAGGTTTGGCTGCACATGTGGAGAAGAGAAGCAGAACTAATGTTTCACGTCCAACTTGACTCTTCTTCAGAACGGTTGTTGCGAGGTCTCCCGCATTTCTCCAGCATTTTCTGCTTTGGCGTTTGGGGGATTTCTAGAGTCATGGACGCACAGAGTCATACAGCACGGAAACAGATTCTTCAGTCCAACCAGTCCACGCCAACAATAATCCCAAACTAAACCAGTCCCACCTGCCTGCACTTGGCCCACATCCCTCCAAACATTTCCTATTCAAGAACTTATCCAAATATCTTTTAAACATTGTAACTGTACCCACAGCCATCACTTCCTGTGGAAGTTCATTCCACACATGAATCACTCTGTGTAAAAGAAAAATTGCCCTCTCATCTTGTTTAAATCTTTCTCCTCTCACCTTGACTTGAAGATCCTAGTCTTGAACTCCCCCACCCGAGGGAAGAGACCCTTGTCATTCACCTCATCTCTGCCCCTCATGATTTTATAAACATCTATAAGGTCATCTCTCAACCTCCTATGCTTCAGAGAAAAAAGTCCCAGCCTATCCAGCCTCTCCCCATAACTCAAACCCTCCAATTCTGGCAACATCCTGGTGAATCTCTTCTCAACGCTTTCCAGCTTAATAATATGCTTCCTTTCTGTATTTTTGTACTTGAGTACATGTGACAATAAAATCTAACTAATTCATTTATGGCATGGTATTATATTCTGCTGCAAAAATTGAGCAATGTTCAAGAGGCCCGTGTCTTTGAAGTCCCAGTGTATAAGTGATGTGAATAAACTGAGGATGATCAGAGTTCAATTATGTATGGAAAAGGGAAAGTGTAGATTGGTGAGTGGGTGCTTGTAAATTTTCAGTGTTAAGTGCTACAAAGGGCTTGGTTAAATGAAAGAAACTTCTTGATGCTAACTTTATAAGCAACAAGTAACAATTTATTTACCTAACTCTTAACAGTGTAAAAATTAGTAGAACTACTAACAAACTGAACAATTCCCCCCACTACTAACTTTTCCTGAATGAAACAAAATTCTAATGGTGTGTGGTTTCAATAAATATGAGTCCCATTTATATAAAGCAAAGTAATAAGAAAAAAATAAATTAAAACATTGTCTCAAAATCACAGCCAGGACAAGTCTTCCAGAATGTTTTTTGCCCTCTTCACTATCTTCCATTCGACCACAGCTTTCTCCGTCAAATTCTTGTGTCAGTAAAATTAGTTGAGTACCATTATTTAGATGGTGCTTACTCTGAGAGATTAGAGATTTCTGTGAGAGCCAGTGAGTTTCTCTTCAGATGGCAGTTCACTCTCAGCCTGATTTTGAAGTGGCCTCTTCTTTTATACCCTCTATGACCTATCAATCGCTTACATTGGATTGGTTCTAGCTTGTCAGAACCATCAGATTTAAATTAAATTGGGTTTTGGTACTTCGGGCCTGGTTTAAATTAATTGGCTAACTTGAAAACCCTGTCTTGATAAAAATGCTGTTTTGCCTGTTAACAGGATAGCTTTTTGATACAATGTTTCAATTTCATAACCTCTGTCTTTCTGCTGCTGCCTATTATTATTACTAGATACATTGGTCATTAGTCTAAAGTTACACGTTTCCTACTAATTCTATATACACATATAGAACATTGAATAGTACCGTTTCTATCTTATTTACACATTTTTCTTTTAAACCCACGATAACACATGCACAATAATATTTTCACGATCTGTAACATGTACAGTCTGTAAATTAAATGCTTGTAACATAAGACTGTAGTGAAATAGCCTGGTGCTCTTATCTTTAAATCTTTCCGAAAATGTCAAAGTGTCGTGATCGGTGTACACAGCCATCTTGGATACATTGTTTGCAATGTAAACATTAAAATGTTGTAAGGCTGGTACCAAACGCAATAACTCTTTAACGGGTTGAATTTTTTTTCTGGTGGATATTGAGTTTCTTTGAAAAATAACCAATTGGCCTTTCAATTCCACAATTATCTTCCTGTGACAACAGAGCTCCAACCCCCTACTTCATTTGTGTTGATAGCAACTTGAAAGGACTTTAAGAAATCTGACATGGCTAAAGCTGGTGTGGTGGTTAAGATTGCTTTTAAATTCTCAAATGCCTCTTGGCATTGGTCTGTCCACTGGAATTTTGTGTTCTTCTTTAGCAAATCTGTCAGCGGTGCCATCACACTACTACGGTTTGGTAGTAATTTCCTGTAGAATCCACTCAGTCCCAAAATTTGCAGCACTTCCTTCTTCAAGGATGGTC
Organism: Stegostoma tigrinum; assembly: GCF_030684315.1. NCBI lineage: Eukaryota > Metazoa > Chordata > Chondrichthyes > Orectolobiformes > Stegostomatidae > Stegostoma > Stegostoma tigrinum. Next base: position 6,688,720 of record NC_081391.1, read on the forward strand.
TTGGAAATTTCTCGATGGCCTTTGTCTTCACGCTCCTCGGTGTCATCCATCTGTGTGTGTCCGATATTGTGTCCTCAAGGCGTCACTTCCACCTTCGCAAATTCTGTCTTTGTTAAATTTATGACCAGCTTCGCCTTCTGTAGTGTCTCAAAAAGCTCTGCCAAATGCTCCATGTAGATCTTTCCATGAATGGCTAAGGGTGGATAAGTCATCTGTAAAATACAATTAGTCAATCCTGCCACAACTCTGTTCATGTGTCTTTAAAATGTGGCTAGTGCATTCTTCATTCCAAACCAAATATATGGCCCATTTGTAGTTATAAAATTAGACATTTCTTTCGCTCTCTCCGACAAAGGTATGTGCCAATAACCGTGAAGTAAGTCCAACTTTGTGATGTGAGTGGCTTGTCCAACTTTTTCCACACAATCTTAGAATTGGGTATGAGTCTGATTTAATTATGATGTTAACCTTCCGATAACCTATGGAGACTCGTTGAGTATCATCAGGTTTGGGAATCAACATGGTTGGTGAACTCCAGTTGCTTTGACTTAGCTTGATGTTGTCTTCTTGGAGTATTGCTTCCATTTCCTTCTATACCTGTGCTGCTTTGAGAGGATTAAGCCTGTAAGGATGTTGTTTTATTGGAACAGCATTCCCTACATCAACCTGTTGTACTATGGTATTAGTCCTCCCCATTCTATTGCTACATATGTCCTCATACTACTGCAACAGCCTTTCAATTCAATTCTCTGTTCCCAAGATAGATAGCTTACTACCCTATCCCATTCTTTCAGGACTTCCTCATTATTTGATTTATTCTGAGGCACATCAAAATCCATATCATTTGGATTTGATTCTTCACTGAGTGGCAGTATCTAATACCTGTTTTTCTGGTTCCCTTTCCCTGTTGTAGTAAGGTTTCAGCATGTTCACATGACATACCCGATAATTCTTTTTTTCCTGTCTGGCATCTTTACCGGATAATTCACCTGACTTAACTTCTTCTCAATCCAATAGGGACCACTGAACCTTGTTTTGAAGGGATCTCCTACCATGAGTAACAACATCAATATCCCCAGAGGCAAACACAAAAATTTTAGATTTCTTATCTGCTTTCTGCTTCATTATGTGCTGTGCCACTTTCAAATGCTGTCTCGCTAATTCATCTACTCTGTTTAATCTTTCTCTCACCTCAGATACATAAATCAACAGTGAGATCTCTGACTTCAGACTTAATAACTTGTCCTTGATTAATTTTAAAGGGCCTCTTTGTTTCTGAATATCTATTCAAATAGAGTGAACTGAGTTGATTCATTTAGAGCATCTCTAATGGCAAACAATACAAATAGAATACCCTTATCCCAATCATTTGGGTAATCCTGGCAATGAGCCCTCAGCATGGTCTTTAGGGTCTGAAGCCACCTTTCCAAAGCTCCCTGGGATTCAGGATTGAACACATTGGATTTAAAGTGTTGGATGCCCAAACTATCCATGACCTTGTTAAATGTCTTGGCAGTAAAATTAGACTCTTAATCTGACTGAATCTCCCTGGGTAGGCCATAATGGGTGAAGAAATTCCTCCACAACCTTGTTTTGCCTTGATATTCCGTAATGAAAATGCTTCATCTATCACAGTTAACAAATACTGGTTCCCACGTTTGGTTTTAGGGAGGGGACCTACACAATGAAATCAAAACTCATGTGAAAGGTTCTTCAAAAGTGGGAATTAGCATCAAAGGTGCTGTTTTTATTACTGCCTGTGGCTTTCCTACCATTTGACAGGTACGGCAACATTCAACCACATCTTTATGTAATCCAGGCCAATAGAAGTGCTCCCGTATCTCAGCCTGAGTCTTCCTCACTCCGAAATGACCTCGTCCAGGTGATTCACGTGCTACTCATGATACCTCCTGTCTGTATGCTACAGGCAACTCAATCTGCTGAACGCCCAACCCTTACTCCGCTGCACTAACCTGCCAAGGTCTCCACTTCCACCTTAGGATTCCATCCTTAAGGTAATAACATTCTGGAAGACATTCTGATTCATTTTCTGAGTAGGCCTTATGATATAAGTCCTGTATTGTCTCATCTTTTGGTTGTAACTCTGTTAGTCCTTCAGAACTATACATCTCCGCCTGACCAGGTTTTTCCTGTGCCATTCCATCAAACTGGCTGTCAGTTGACAAAACCTCAACTCATTTGTCTTTCTGTTTCGTTTTCCCTTCTTTCTTTAACTTATGATTGTGGGATCTTGTGACCACACAGCCTGGAAAAATTTCACCGTATTTTTGATCAAACTCCTTAGTTCCCTGGTTTTCTTTAGGCCTCTCCACTACAAGGGCTGTCACTCCCACCTTTACGACAACAAACTGTTTTCCTGGAATAGACACTCTTTCGATCACCCCCACTATCACTTACCCAGTCTTGAGTGGACTTTCCAGCCTTATCTTACACATGAGAATGTTAAATCTCTCTCCATTTATTCCACAGATTGTCACTCTCTCGGGTAACATTTCAGAAGGGGTGCAAGTACTTTAATCTCTTATTAAGAAAGACTGACCAGCTCCTGTATCTCTCAATATTTTAACTTCTTTACCTATGCGCCCTGTTCTGAGTAAATCTTACCCACGCAAGTGAAGTCTTGGAAAAGATCGAATGCTATCTTACTATCCAGCCGGTGATTAGACTGTGTGCGCTCCTACAGCTCGTCGATTTCTCCTCGGATTTCCTTCACTACCTCAACTAATCCCACTGGTTTAGCTTTTTTACCAGTGCCCTTCTGAAGCCACCAGCACTGTGACTTTGTGTGTCCCTCTATTACATTGGAAACACCTGAGGCCTTTCAGGGATAGTAAGAACTGCTGATGCTGGAGTCAGAGATAACAGTGTGGAGATGGAGGAACACAGCAGGCCAAGCTGCATCGGAGAAGCAGGGAAGGGTCCCGACCTGAAACGTCAGTTTCCTGATTCCCTGATGCTGCCTGACCTGAGGCCTTTTGCCTCTTTAACACCCTCTCGGGTTCCTTTTTAATTGGTCGTCAACTGTTAGCAGTGTGATCTACATTTTGTTTGTCCTTTGAAGAGTTGCCCTCTTTCCCAATTTCTGTCCCTCACAGAATGAAATTGCTGTTGGAAGCTAGATTTCGATTTATGTGCTTACGCGTATTTATCTGTCAACTCTGCAGCTCTCGCTGTTTTAACTTTCTGTTCCTCGGGGGGGAGTTCTAACCATTTCGGGAAGTGAGTTTTTTAAAACTCCTCCAGCAGTACAATATCTCTAAGATTCTCATATGTCTTTTCTATCTTTAATGCTCTCACCCACCTATTGAAGTTGCTATGTTTAATTCTTTCAAATTTGACAATAAGCCTGACCTGGTTCTTTTCTTATATTTCTGAGCCACTGTCTATATGCTTCTGGAACCAAACTATAGGCCTCACAATAGCCTGTTTTACTCCTTCATATTCTCTTGACACATCTTCTATCAGTGCTGTAAACACCTCACTAACCCTACCCACCAACTTGGCCTGAATTAACATTACCCACACAGTCTGTGGCCAGTTCATCTATTTAGCCAATTTCTCAAAGGAAGTGAAAGAGGCTCCTACGTCTTTCTCATCGGATCTTGATAATGTTTTGACATATTTGTATTCATCCCTACCAGGACTTCACAAGCTTCAAAATCTCCCCTCCCGCTAAAACCAGTCCAGCTCGTCCCTGCCTCCCTAACCTGTTTTTCCTCTCACCTATCCCCTCCTCCCACCTCAAGCCGCACCTCCATTTCCTACCACCAACCTCATCCTGCCCCCTTGACCTGTCTGTCCCCCCTGGACTGACCTATCTCCTCCCTAACTCCCCACCTACAAACACCTTTACTGGCTCCATCCCCACCTCTTTGACCGGTCTGTCTCCTCTCCACCTACCTTCTCCTTTATCCATCTTCTATCTGCCTCCCCCTCTCTCCCTATTTATTTCGGAACCTCCTACCCCTCTCCCATTTCTGAAGATGGGTCGAGGCTCGAAACATCAGCTTTCCTGCTGCTCTGATGCTTGGCCTGATGTGTTCATCCAGCTCTACACCTTGTTATCTCAGGTCTTTGGCTACGATGAGTTTGCTCATCTTGACATCACTTCTCAAAAAGCCTACCTTCCACCTTCATTTCCATTATTTTAAGTCAGCCATCCTGTTCAATTTGCAATTTCTGAAGCTCAAACTCTCCTCTCTTTTTCTTTTCATCTTTTCTTGGTTTGTAACCATTGTTCAAACAGTTCCTTTTCTGTTTAAGCTGATTCACCTGCAAGTGAATTCTAGTTATTTCCAAAGATTCTGATGGCTTTTCCAATGAATTTAAATTTTGAACTATTGCTGTAATTACTCCTTATTTTCTCACAGACAAAAGCAACCCCAATGCTGGCTCCAGCTCAAGCTTGTCTGCCAATGCCATTGGCAGTTTTTCCTTGCTCACCTTTTATAAAACCCCCAAATCATTTCTTCTACTCTGAGTAATATCTCAGCGACTGAAAGGGCTGTCGCCTCATTTTTGATTTAACCAAACACAAGTAACTGAAATGAAGCAGATTTGTCACTTCTCACGTAAATTTTACTCAAAGTTCTAGCACACCAATCCCCACATCTGTTTAAATCTGCTGGCACCTTTCATATCACAAATCTGTTCAAATCTGTTCTGGTCCGAACAGATGCCGTACACGAACCAGCCAGATCCTGGAAGCAAGCCCCCAGTCTGTTACTAAGGGGATGGTTAAACAAAAGAAACTCCCTGATACTCACGTTACAGGCGAAAAGTAACAACTTTAACCATGAACAAATTATCAAAACTACTAACATTCTGAACAATTCCCCGCTAACTACTAACTATTCCTGAATAAAACAAAATTCTAACAGTATGGTGTTCCAATAAACACAAGTCCCACTTATACGAACCAAAGTAGCAAGAAAAAAAGAATGAAAACTTAGTCTCTCGAAATTGTAGCCAGGACAAGTCTTCCAGAATGTTTTTTGCCCTGTTCGCTGTCTTCCATTCGACAGCACCTTTTTCTGTCAAATTCTTGTGTCAGGATAAATAGTTAAGAGTACCATTATTTAGATGGTGCTTACTCTGAGAGATTAGAGATTTCTGTGAGAGCCAGTGAGTTTCTCTTCAGATAGCAGTTCACTCTCAGCCCGATTTTGAAATGGCTTCTTCTTTTATATCCTTGATGACCTATCAATTTCTTACATTGGATTGGCTCTAGCTTGTCAGAACCATCAGATTCAAATTGATTGGGCTTTGGTACCTAGGGCCCAGTTTAAATTAATTGCCTCAATTCAAAACCTGTTATGTTGGTAAAAATGCTCTTTTGCTTGTTAACAGTATAGCTTTTTGATACAAAATTTCAATTTCAAGAGCTCTGTGTTTCTGCTACTGCCAGCGAACATTTTTTATTGATCTCCAAGTCTGAAAAAAATAATCTTTCAAAGGACCACACACTCTTCTCCCCCCACACTCATGATCTTACAAAGAAATTCTAACATACTGCTTTCCAATCCACAAATACTGTACACAACTTTGCAAGGCAATTCAGGGAGGGTTCATAAAATGGCACAAAATGGGCCGCCTTTTCTGAATGACAGTTTCACGCTCTACATTGAACCCTGACAAATGTTCCACATAAATAAGTTGAAAGAAACATTTTTTCTGAAGAAGAGCCTAGGCCCGAAATGTCATCTGCTTGGCCTGCTGTGTTCATCCAGCTTTGCACCTTGTTATCTCAGATCCTCCAGCATCTGCAGTTCCCGTTATCTCTGAAAGAAACCAAACTTTGGATTTCTCTTAAAGTACCTAAACTCTGTTACAGCAGCCAGACCTTGACCTGAATGAGTCTGTGAGTGAAGTTGTAGTCCTCCAGCAGGCACCCATAACGTACCCCGTGCCAGCACACATCAAACTGCTCCTGGTACTGCCGGATCTTGGAGTACTTCACCGGTGTGCCGCATGGCATGTGGGCCAAGCAGCTGCTGTCTTCAAACTTCACTTCTCTTTCCTAAGAGTGTGTGATGGGTAATGCAAGTAGAAGGCAACAAATTTGACAAGGTAGTATCATAACCTACGCCTGGCCATGCCCTCAACTAATATTGTTTAATCACCACATTACCCTGAGTGCTTTTTCACAGATGACTGTTGAGACTCAGCCAATGACTATATCCAAGGATGAGATAGGCAGATTTGGAATCAGTAACCGAATCAAAGGTTATGGAGAAATTGAGGCAGAAAGTGGAGTTGAGCATTATCAGTTCAATCTTGATGGGCAGATGGCATTTTGCTCCTACGGTCCCTCAATAATAACTAAGATGTGGGAACCTCTGGGTGCTTATTTTCTGAGGGTCAATTTCCTGCACTCCCTGAGGGCACTCAAATCTCCTCTGATCGAGGGTCAAGACTCCTGAAGTCTTTGAAAACCCCAGCAGAGTGGGCTTAAGGTGAGAATAAAGAGGGTCACGGTTACCATTCTGGATGCAGACTTTTTTTCTGTTAACGCTCATCCATCACTTTATATCTTCATGTAGGTAATTGGTTGGAAGTCGGAAGTCAGGACTCACCCTCCCTGCACCCCTTCCACCCTGCCGGCGGGCGGCGCATCGAACATCCTTTAAGCGACGGGGGCGGTCAATTGTCCAAACGCTGGGCTGACATTGGATGATTTTAACAGCGCTCTCGCAAACAACTATCCAGTGCCTGCCTTTTATTGGTCATGCAGCTGTCGATTTACAGGGCTCTTCCTCTGATTGAACAGCACTAGTGCCGGTTAAATGCAATCTTCCTGGCTAATGGGCATCTAGCTCCATCCTCAAACGAGAACATGCACGGCGTTCATTGGATAATTCAACGTCATTCACTGTGACCTGGCTAGTGATTGGATAATCCCGGCCACAAGCGGTGGCTCTGTCATGACGGTCGCCGATTGGCCGGAATTGCTGTCAACCATCCGGTAGGGGCGTGAACGTCCGGTGTCATGTTTCCGGTCTGAGGAGGAGACGGCGGCAGCGGCCGGTGAGCGGGAGTTGGGAGGGGACATGGAGGCCGGCGGCGGCGGGACCGCAACCGCAACCGCAACCGCAACCGGGGAGGGGGACGGAGGAACCGGGAGGGAGGGGAAACGAAACGAAACATGTCAGCGGGGTTTCAGGCCTGGAGGTGGGAGTGGGTCGGTGCCGCTGATGTGAGCAGAGGAGGCGGTGACTACGGCCGGACGGGTGGGGGAGGGGTGATGGGTCATGGAGGGATCCGGGGCGTTGGGGGGGGGGTCGGGTCGGGTCATGGAGGGATCCGGGGCGTTGGGGGGGGGGGGGGGGGGTCGGGTCGGGTCGGGTCGGGTCATGGAGGGATCCGGGGGGGGGGGTCGGGTCATGGTCATGGAGGGATCCGGGGCGTGGGGGGGGGCGGGGGGTCGGGTCATGGAGGGATCCGGGGCGTGGGGGGGGGCGGGGGGTCGGGTCATGGAGGGATCCGGGGCGTGGGGGGGGGCGGGGGGTCGGGTCATGGAGGGATCCGGGGCGCGGGGTCGGGTCATGGAGGGATCCGGGGCGCGGGGGGGGGGCGGGGGGTCGGGTCATGGAGGGATCCGGGGCGCGGGGGGGGGCGGGGGGTCGGGTCATGGAGGGATCCGGGGCGTGGGGGGGGGCGGGGGGTCGGGTCATGGAGGGATCTGGGGGGGGGGGGGTCGGGTCATGGAGGGATCTGGGGGGGGGGGGGGTCGGGTCATGGAGGGATCCGGGGGGGGGGTGGGGGGGGTCGGGTCATGGAGGGATCCGGGGGGGGGGGGGTCGGGTCATGGAGGGATCCGGGGGTGGGGGGGGTGGGGGGGGTCGGGTCATGGAGGGATCCGGGGGTGGGGGGGGTGGGGGGGGTCGGGTCATGGAGGGATCCGGGGGGGGGGGGGTGGGGGGGGTCGGGTCATGGAGGGATCCGGGGGTGGGGGGGGTCGGGTCATGGAGGGATCCGGGGGTGGGGGGGGTCGGGTCATGGAGGGATCCGGGGGTGGGGGGGGTCGGGTCATGGAGGGATCCGGGGGGGGGGGGTGGGGGGGGTCGGGTCATGGAGGGATCCGGGGGGGGGGGTCGGGTCATGGAGGGATCCGGGGGGGGGGGTCGGGTCATGGAGGGATCCGGGGGGGGGGGTCGGGTCATGGAGGGATCCGGGGGGGGGGGTCGGGTCATGGAGGGATCCGGGGGGGGGGTGGGGGGGGTCGGGTCATGGAGGGATCCGGGGGGGGGGGTCGGGTCATGGAGGGATCTGGGGGGGGGGGGGGGTCGGGTCATGGAGGGATCCGGGGGGGGGGTGGGGGGGGTCGGGTCATGGAGGGATCCGGGGGGGGGGGGGGTCGGGTCATGGAGGGATCCGGGGGTGGGGGGGGTGGGGGGGGTCGGGTCATGGAGGGATCCGGGGGTGGGGGGGGTGGGGGGGGTCGGGTCATGGAGGGATCCGGGGGGGGGGGGGTGGGGGGGGTCGGGTCATGGAGGGATCCGGGGGTGGGGGGGGTCGGGTCATGGAGGGATCCGGGGGTGGGGGGGGTCGGGTCATGGAGGGATCCGGGGGGGGGGGGGTGGGGGGGGTCGGGTCATGGAGGGATCCGGGGGGGGGGGGGTGGGGGGGGTCGGGTCATGGAGGGATCCGGGGGGGGGGGGGTGGGGGGGGTCGGGTCATGGAGGGATCCGGGGGGGGGGGGTCGGGTCATGGAGGGATCCGGGGGGGGGGGGGGGGTGGGGGGGGTCGGGTCATGGAGGGATCCGGGGGGGGGGGGGTGGGGGGGGTCGGGTCATGGAGGGATCCGGGGGGGGGGGGTGGGGGGGGTCGGGTCATGGAGGGATCCGGGGGGGGGGGTCGGGTCATGGAGGGATCCGGGGGGGGGGGTCGGGTCATGGAGGGATCCGGGGGGGGGGGTCGGGTCATGGAGGGATCCGGGGGGGGGGGTCGGGTCATGGAGGGATCCGGGGGGGGGGGTCGGGTCATGGAGGGATCCGGGGGGGGGGTCGGGTCATGGAGGGATCCGGGGGGGGGGGTCGGGTCATGGAGGGATCCGGGGGGGGGGTCGGGTCATGGAGGGATCCGGGGGGGGGGGTCGGGTCATGGAGGGATCCGGGGGGGGGGGTCGGGTCATGGAGGGATCCGGGGGGGGGGGGGGTGGGGGGGGTCGGGTCATGGAGGGATCCGGGGGTGGGGGGTGGGGGGGGTCGGGTCATGGAGGGATCCGGGGGGGGGGGGGGGGTGGGGGGGGTCGGGTCATGGAGGGATCCGGGGGGGGGGGGGGGTGGGGGGGGTCGGGTCATGGAGGGATCCGGGGGGGGGGGGGGTGGGGGGGGTCGGGTCATGGAGGGATCCGGGGGTGGGGGGGGTCGGGTCATGGAGGGATCCGGGGGTGGGGGGGGTCGGGTCATGGAGGGATCCGGGGGTGGGGGGGGTCGGGTCATGGAGGGATCCGGGGGGGGGGGGGGTGGGGGGGGTCGGGTCATGGAGGGATCCGGGGGGGGGGGGGGGGTGGGGGGGGGTCGGGTCATGGAGGGATCCGGGGGGGGGGGGTCGGGTCATGGAGGGATCCGGGGGGGGGGGGGGTGGGGGGGGTCGGGTCATGGAGGGATCCGGGGGTGGGGGGGGTCGGGTCATGGAGGGATCCGGGGGGGGGGGTGGGGGGGGTCGGGTCATGGAGGGATCCGGGGGGGGGGGGGGGGTGGGGGGGGTCGGGTCATGGAGGGATCCGGGGGGGGGGGGGGTGGGGGGGGTCGGGTCATGGAGGGATCCGGGGGGGGGGGGGGTGGGGGGGGGTCGGGTCATGGAGGGATCCGGGGGTGGGGGGGGTCGGGTCATGGAGGGATCCGGGGGTGGGGGGGGTCGGGTCATGGAGGGATCCGGGGGGGGGGGGGGTGGGGGGGGTCGGGTCATGGAGGGATCCGGGGGGGGGGGGGGGTGGGGGGGGTCGGGTCATGGAGGGATCCGGGGGGGGGGGGTCGGGTCATGGAGGGATCCGGGGGGGGGGGGGTGGGGGGGGTCGGGTCATGGAGGGATCCGGGGGGGGGGGGGTGGGGGGGGTCGGGTCATGGAGGGATCCGGGGGGGGGGGTCGGGTCATGGAGGGATCCGGGGGGGGGGGGTCGGGTCATGGAGGGATCCGGGGGGGGGGGTCGGGTCATGGAGGGATCCGGGGGGGGGGGGTCGGGTCATGGAGGGATCCGGGGGGGGGGGTCGGGTCATGGAGGGATCCGGGGGGGGGTCGGGTCATGGAGGGATCCGGGGGGGGGGTGGGGGGGGTCGGGTCATGGAGGGATCCGGGGGGGGGGGTCGGGTCATGGAGGGATCCGGGGGGGGGGGGTCGGGTCATGGAGGGATCCGGGGGGGGGTCGGGTCATGGAGGGATCCGGGGGGGGGGGGGGGGTGGGGGGGGTCGGGTCATGGAGGGATCCGGGGGGGGGGGGTGGGGGGGGTCGGGTCATGGAGGGATCCGGGGGGGGGGGTCGGGTCATGGAGGGATCCGGGGGGGGGGGTCGGGTCATGGAGGGATCCGGGGGGGGGGGTCGGGTCATGGAGGGATCCGGGGGGGGTCGGGTCATGGAGGGATCCGGGGGGGGGGTGGGGGGGGTCGGGTCATGGAGGGATCCGGGGGGGGGGGTCGGGTCATGGAGGGATCCGGGGGGGGGGGTCGGGTCATGGAGGGATCCGGGGGGGGGTCGGGTCATGGAGGGATCCGGGGGGGGGGTGGGGGGGGTCGGGTCATGGAGGGATCCGGCGGGGGGGGGGTCGGGTCATGGAGGGATCCGGGGGGGGGTGGGGGGGGTCGGGTCATGGAGGGATCCGGGGGGGGGTGGGGGGGGTCGGGTCATGGAGGGATCCAGGGGGGGGGGTGGGGGGGGTCGGGTCATGGAGGGATCCGGGGGGGGGTGGGGGGGGTCGGGTCATGGAGGGATCCGGGGGGGGGGTGGGGGGGGTCGGGTCATGGAGGGATCCGGGGGGGGGTGGGGGGGGTCGGGTCATGGAGGGATCCGGGGGGGGTGGGGGGGGTCGGGTCATGGAGGGATCCGGGGGGGGGTGGGGGGGGTCGGGTCATGGAGGGATCCGGGGCGTGGGGGGGGGTCGCGTCATGGAGGGATCCGGGGCGTGGGGGGGGGTCGCGTCATGGAGGGATCCGGGGGGGGGTCGGGTCATGGAGGGATCCGGGGCGTGGGGGGGGGGGTCGGTCGGGTCATGGTCATGGAGGGATCCGGGGCGTGGGGGGGGGGGGGTCGGGTCATGGAGGGATCCGGGGGGGGGGGGTCGGGTCATGGAGGGATCCAGGGGGGGGGGTGGGGGGGGTCGGGTCATGGAGGGATCCGGGGGGGGGTGGGGGGGGTCGGGTCATGGAGGGATCCGGGGGGGGGTGGGGGGGGTCGGGTCATGGAGGGATCCGGGGGGGGTGGGGGGGGTCGGGTCATGGAGGGATCCGGGGGGGGGTCGGGGGGGTCGGGTCATGGAGGGATCCGGGGCGTGGGGGGGGGTCGCGTCATGGAGGGATCCGGGGCGTGGGGGGGGGTCGCGTCATGGAGGGATCCGGGGGGGGGTCGGGTCATGGAGGGATCCGGGGCGTGGGGGGGGGGGTCGGTCGGGTCATGGTCATGGAGGGATCCGGGGCGTGGGGGGGGGGGGGGTCGGGTCATGGAGGGATCCGGGGGGGGGTGGGGGGGGTGGGGGGGGTCGGGTCATGGAGGGATCCGGGGGGGGGTGGGGGGGGTCGGGTCATGGAGGGATCCGGGGCGTGGGGGGGGGTCGCGTCATGGAGGGATCCGGGGCGTGGGGGGGGGTCGCGTCATGGAGGGATCCGGGGGGGGGTCGGGTCATGGAGGGATCCGGGGCGTGGGGGGGGGGGTCGGTCGGGTCATGGTCATGGAGGGATCCGGGGCGTGGGGGGGGGGGGGGTCGGGTCATGGAGGGATCCGGGGCGTGGGGGGGGGGGTCGGTCGGGTCATGGTCATGGAGGGATCCGGGGCGTGGGGGGGGGGGGGTCGGTCGGGTCATGGTCATGGAGGGATCCGGGGCGTGGGGGGGGGGGGGGTCGGGTCATGGAGGGATCCGGGGCGTGGGGGGGGGGGGGTCGGTCGGGTCATGGAGGGATCCGGGGCGTGGGGGGGGGGTCGGTCGGGTCATGGAGGGATCCGGGGCGGTGGGGGGGGGGGTGGGTCGGGTCATGGAGGGATCCGGGGCGGTGGGGGGGGGGGTGGGTCGGGTCATGGAGGGATTTGGGGGGGGGGGGTCGGGTCATGGAGGGATCCGGGGCGTGGGGGGGGGTGGGTCGGGTCATGGAGGGATCCGGGGCGTTGGGGGGGGGAGGGTCATGGAGGGATTGGGGGGGTGGGTCGGGTCATGGAGGGATCCGGGGGGGGGGTCGGGTCGGGTCATGGAGGGATCCGGGGGGGGGTCGGGTCATGGAGGGATCCGGGGGGGGGGTGGGGGGGGTCGGGTCATGGAGGGATCCGGGGGGGGGGGTGGGGGGGGTCGGGTCATGGAGGGATCCGGGGGGGGTCGGGTCATGGAGGGATCCGGGGGGGGGTGGGGGGGGGTCGGGTCATGGAGGGATCCGGGGGTGGGGTGGGGGGGGTCGGGTCATGGAGGGATCCGGGGGGGGGTTGGGTCATGGAGGGATCCGGGGGGGGGTGGGGGGGGTCGGGTCATGGAGGGATCCGGGGGGGGGGGTCGGGTCATGGAGGGATCCGGGGGGGGGTCGGGTCATGGAGGGATCCGGGGGGGGGGGTCGGGTCATGGAGGGATCCGGGGGGGGGGTGGGGGGGGTCGGGTCATGGAGGGATCCGGGGGGGGGGTCGGGTCATGGAGGGATCCAGGGGGGGGGGGTGGGGGGAGTCGGGTCATGGAGGGATCCGGGGGGGGGGTGGGGGGGGTCGGGTCATGGAGGGATCCGGGGGGGGGTGGGTGGGGTCGGGTCATGGAGGGATCCGGGGGGGGGTGGGGGGGGTCGGGTCATGGGGGGGGGTGGGGGGGGTCGGGTCATGGAGGGATCCGGGGGGGGGTCGGGTCATGGAGGGATCCGGGGCGTGGGGGGGGGTCGCGTCATGGAGGGATCCGGGGCGTGGGGGGGGGTCGCGTCATGGAGGGATCCGGGGGGGGGGTCGGGTCATGGAGGGATCCGGGGCGTGGGGGGGGGGGTCGGTCGGGTCATGGTCATGGAGGGATCCGGGGCGTGGGGGGGGGGGGGGGTCGGGTCATGGAGGGATCCGGGGCGTGGGGGGGGGTGGGGTCGGTCGGGTCATGGAGGGATCCGGGGCGTGGGGGGGGGGGGGTCGGTCGGGTCATGGAGGGATCCGGGGCGGTGGGGGGGGGGGTGGGTCGGGTCATGGAGGGATCCGGGGCGGTGGGGGGGGGGGGTGGGTCGGGTCATGGAGGGATCCGGGGCGTGGGGGGGGGAGGGGGGGTCGGGTCATGGAGGGATTTGGGGGGGGGGGGTCGGGTCATGGAGGGATCCGGGGCGTGGGGGGGGGTGGGTCGGGTCATGGAGGGATCCGGGGCGTTGGGGGGGGGAGGGTCATGGAGGGATTGGGGGGGGGTCGGGTCATGGAGGGATCCGGGGCGTCGGGGGGTTGGGGGGGTCGGGTCATGGAGGGATCCGGGGCGGGGGTGGGGGGGGGGGTCGGGTCATGGAGGGGGGGATCCCGGGGTGGGGGGGAGGGTTGGGGGGGATCCTGGGGTGGGGGGAGGGTTGGGGGATCCGGGGCGTGGGGGGGGGGATCCCGGGGTGGGGTCGGTGAGGGGGGGGGGATCCGGGGGGGGTGGGGTTGGGTCGGGTCTTGTGGGGGGGGAGCGGAGGGTTGGGTCATGGAGGGATCCGGGGCGTGCGGGGGGGGGGTCGGGTCATGGAGGGATCCGGGGCGTGGGGGGTGGTGGTCGGGTCATGGAGGGATCCGGGGCGTGGCGGGGGGGTGGGGGTCGGCTCATGGAGGGATCTGGGGGGTGGGGTCGGGTCATGGAGGGTGCCGGGGTGGGGGAGGGGGGAGGGTGGGGGGGGGTCCGGGCGGCGGGGGGAGGGTCAGGGGGGGTGTCGGGGGGATCCGGGGCTGGGGGGCGGGGGGAAGGGTCGGGGGGATCCGTGGCGTCTGGGGGGGGGATCCGGGGTGGGGGGGAGGGTCGGGGGGATCCGGGGCTTCCGGGGGGGTGTCGGGGGGGTCTGCGGGGGGGGGGGGTCGGGTCATGGAGGGATCTGGAGGGGTGGGGGGGCTTCTGTTTTGCATCTGGAGGGGTGGGGTCATCGGGTCATGGAGGGATCTGGAGGGGTGGGGGTGTCTGTTTTCATCTGGAGGGGTGGGGGGGGCGTCTGTTTTGCATCTGGACGGATCGGGGGGTGGGGTCCTGGAGGGATCTGGCGGGGAGTCTTTTTTTTGCACCTGGAGGCGTGTGGGAGGCGGATCTGGGGCGTGGGGGCCGTCGGGTCATGGAGGGATCTGGGGTGTGGGGCGGGGTCGGGTCATGGAGGGATCTGGGGCTGGGGGGGTGTCTGTTTTGCAACCGGAGGCGTGTCGGAGGGGGTCATGGAGGGATTTGGAGGTGTGTGGCGGTGTCAGGACGGGACCTGGAGGGGCGTGGGTGTGTCAGGATGGAAACTTTGGGGATCAAGGTAGAAGGGGTTTGGGGCGGGGTGGGTACAAGGGTGGGAGGGAGAAGAGGTGAGGGGCTGAGCCTCTGAGGAGCAGTGGTCGGGTGGGTGCAGGAGGCGAGGGTTGAATGCCAAGTTGGGGGGGATGCTGTGTGGCAGGGAGGGAGTGGGCGTCAAGTTGAGGAGGAAGCTAAGTGTGGGGGTTGAGAATCGAAGTGGAGAGCTTAGTCTTGAGTGTCGCGGAGGAAACTGGGGGCGGGTTGAGTGTCGCGGAGCAAACTGGGGGCGGGTTGAGTGTCGCGGAGGAAACTGGGGGCGGGGGTGAGAACAAGTTGAGGGTGTGGCATGAAGGGGAGAGGAGAAGATTGGCTGATGAAGAGCAGATGTGGGTGAAGGAGAAGTGGGAGAGCTTTGAAAAGATGTTGAGGATGAAGAGGAGGCCAGTGTGGCAAAAGTTAAGGAGACAGGGGGCAACAATTTGTGGGTTGGTGATGGGGGAGAGTAGAGGGTGTAGGGGAGGTAAGGATGAAGGATAAGGGAAAGGTTTGAGGTGGTGAGAATAAGTTGGGGAAGAAGGTGATGAGGAGGCTGCAGGAGTGTCATGAGGCTGCAGGTGTACGATGGGGAGCTGTGTTCCACGTCCCTTGCAAACCTCTTGGTACCTGCCCCAATATTTGCTTAAGGTCCTCGGGCATTGTGCCCAAGTAATTATATTGTGTATGTGCACGTCACGTTTGAGGTTGTGGGAGCTGTTACAGGAAAGCCTGGTCTGACTTCAAAACAAACAGTTTCAATGTTTATTTTTCATGGGACAGGGTTTACATTCAGAAGGCCAGCACCAGTATTTGTTGCCCATGTCTATTTGCTGTTGAGCTGAGCAGCTTGAGGTCATTTCAGAGGGCACTGAGGGGTTATCTGCATTGTTATGGGTCTGGAGTCACTTGTAGGCCAGAGCAGGTAAGGGTGGCATGTTTTCTTCGCTGGAGAACTTAATGAGCCAGAAGTGTTCTTACAGCAATCGATAGTTTCCTTTGCTGTTGGGATTTTTAAGCACTTAGCGAGACGGACTGTAAAGTTTATTTATTTTTCTGCCTTTGAGTTCTGTGTTTATGGTTTATTTTTCTGCATTTGAAGATGGCATTAGAGAGTGGTGACACCGTACAGTACCTTTCACTGTATTTTGTAGCAAAACACATAGGACAATAAAATAATGGAATTTAAATTCCAGCAGCTCTTTTGGTGGGTTTGAATCCATGTTCCTAAAGCATTGGCCTGCATCTCTATATTGCTAGTCCAGTACCTGTATCAACACCATCTTCCCCAAATGTCAGTGAAACCTGTAGAAATATTATAAAATACTTATGTTTTGAAAATCATTTTGTGCTGATGAGGTAAATATTACTCTATAGAGTAGCAAACATGAGTGGCTTGTGTATTTCCTGATGACTCAATTCTATGGGTACAACTGAATGAATCTAAATGTTACATAGATGTACAGAATGTACCTGCAACTTTGAGCTTAGAAACGGGCTATTCAGTCAGGCTGGTCTCTTGCTATCAGTTTTTTTTTGTAGTTTATACTTGGACATTAGTAGTGTGATTTAACAGATAAATTTCCTGCCTGGATCTTAGACAGCTATGAGATGAATGCTGCTTCTGTGCTCCATTTATCTTCGTTAGAATGGAAATAGCAAGAACTGTAGATGCTGGAGTCAGTCAATGCAGTGTGGAGCTGGAGGAACGCAGCAGGTCAAGCACCATCAAAGGTCCAGCTATCTCCGAGCGACTGAAAACCTTAGTGCGGAGCCTCTTCCAAGGATGCCCACCTTGAAGTTGTCTTCCTCCCTCTGAAAAGATCTCAGTTGATACCTCTCCCACTGCAAACCTCTGAAGATCTCCTCTGTCCAGAAGCTCTTCAACTTTGTAGTGAAACAAGCCCGTTACCGCAGCCGGCTCATACCCCATGGACTGTAAGCAATGTTCAGACCAAATTTGGACCAAACAGCGACAACCGTTATGTACAGTACATCCAGGGCCGCCAGAAACAATTTTTTCTGTGGATCCTCAGCTCCGTACTCGCAGCCATGTGCCCACATCTTCTTTCCCTAGAGTCAGCCCTACCCCAGCTCAGGACATCTTTCCCAGACCTGCAAGTGACCTCACTGGTTTTCATCGTCAGACTGTTATTTTCATGGTGAGAGTGTTGTATCAGTTCCCACAGCCATGTGTAGTGAAGGAGGCCTGTTCTCACCATCTTGCTGAGATTCTGCTCATCCTTGTTTTCAAATCATTTCAAGGTCTCTCTCCTCTCTAACCTCTTCCAACCCCACAACTGACCCTCCAAAGTGCCTTCACTCCTTCAGTTCTGGCCTCTTGTACGTTCTGGATTGTAGCCTTGCGAGAATAGCTGCCCTGTCTTTGGTTACCTTGCCCTCAAACTTTGGAGTTACCTTCCTGCACCCCTCCTCCACACACTCCTCCTCAAACCTGCTCTTTAAGACCACCTGGTTAAACAAGCTTTTGGATAGCTAGCTTAATATCATCTTATGAGGGTAGGTGTGGTAACACGCTCGTGAAGCTCCTTACAATGTTTTATTACACGAAAGGTGCTTTGTAAATTCTGGTTTTTGTTTAACCTCAGCTAATTGGAGTCTGAGCTCTGTTCTCCCATTTGTTGGAATGGTGCATTATGGGGTATGAAGTCTGCTCATCTTGCCTAATGCGTGAATGTGTGCCACTGACCTAAAACCCCACTTGTTCCCATATCAGCATGTGGGCCCCATGCGAGCTTCTAGAGACTGCTTTCCACTATTCCTGCTCAATCCTTCTGTTCTCTTGTCCCTTACATATGCAACAACTCTCTCGAGAAAAATGTTACTGCTGTATCCTTCAAGGCTTCCGCAAAGCAGTGAGTTACCCACTCTCTCCATAATATAGGCATAGAAGTAGGCCATTTAGCCCATTGGATTTCCCTGCCGTTCTGTGAGCTCACTGGTGGTCCAAGGATCCACTTCCTCTGTTTGTTTTTTTCTCCCCCCATACTCTTGGTCTGCTTACTGCTTAAAAATCTGTATCTCAGCCTTGAATGTTCTTCAAGACTCTGCCTCGAGCTCTCTGGTGAAGAGTTCCATAGATTCACTACCATGAGAGAGAAATTCATTCTCATTTGTCTTAAATGGGTGAGCCCTTATTCTGAGATTACATCCTTTGGCCTAGATTCTCCCATAAGTGGAAGTAAATTTCCTGCTGCGGCAGTGTCAAGTCACTTAAAAATCTTGCATGTTCCATTAAGATCCCCTTGCATTCTTCTAAGCTCCAATGATTACAGGCTTAACCTCTCTCCTTCACTGGGATCAACCGTGTGAACCACCTCTGGACTCCCCTCAATGCCAGTGTGTTTCCTTACATGAGGAGCAAAACTGTTCACTGTACTCCAGGTGTGGCTGAACAAATGCCTCATACAGTTTTAGCAAGATTTTCCTATTTTATGTTCCATTACGTTGCCTTCCCTACAACCTGCTGAAGTCTATGCTAGTTTGCCACTATTAAAAAAAAATGAAATTCATTGTATTTGAACAGAGCACTGGGGTTAGTTTCTGGCAGAGAATGTGACCAAGAAGAAAAGAAATGACTAGATGGTGAAAAATAGAAGGAAAGCAAAACACAGGTTGTTGATGATCAGAACTAAGAACAAAATGCTGGAGAAGCTCAGGATGTCTGGCATCATCTGTGATGAGAGAAACATTTTGAGTCAGCTGTGACTCCTCGGAGTAGAATTGCTGTAAGAACTAAATAAAAATGGAAAGAACCATGGGCACCGTAAATCAGAAACAAATATAGATATTGTTGGAAAAGCTCAGCAGATCTGGCAGCATCTGTGGAGAGAAATTGGTTAACTTTTCAGGTCGAGTGATTGAGGTGGTTCTGATGCAGGGACACTTGACCTAAAATGTTGAATCTGATTTCTCTCCACAGATGCTGCCAGACCTGCAATCTCAATTTTTGTTGCTGTAAAAACTGTGGGTTTACGGAGAGCTGACTGGAGCAAAAATAACACCGGTTGACCTCAGACCAACACTTCATCTGTGTCAGTTTCGAAGGGGCTACTGCCTGTGACTTGGTCTTTGCAGTTGCTCTAGGCAGTGCTCGTTCTTGAAGTGGCACACACCTGGGTGCAGATGAACATACTGCAAACAACAAAATAAGCCAGGGCATTGAATTAAGTCAACACAGTCTAGGTTAAACCACTGGGTGCAGTTCTGGCTTTTTGCTCTAAGGAAGGGTATTGAATCTCTGAAGTAGGTGTGTTTGCAGAATTGGGAGAATGTGACTTGGGCATGATTGAATCGACTTGAGATTTTTACCCCCAAAGGTAATGGACCTGAAAAGTTCCTCAATGGAGTTCAAAAGGCAAATGTGGAGAAAGTAGTTCACAGTGCGAATATCCTGAGTCTCTATGTCTGCTTCTGTCTTGAATTGTGACTGTCAGGGCAACATGTATACTCTCCCACACTATTGAGCATTGAAAGAAAGAAGGAATGTTAATTTCTGTGTCACCTTTCACCGCCTTGGGACATCCCTTAATACTTCACAACAAATGAGCTACTTTTTGAACTGCGCTCACTGTTTTGTGAAGTGCAGCAGCCAGTATGTCTCTTAGCAAATTCTCTCAAACAACAGTATGGTACTGACCAGTTTGTGATAATCCCTAGGAATCTGGGAAACATCACCCTTGCTCTCATTTCAGATAGTGCACTCTGAATGAGACTGCAGTTGCAGCGCTCTTGTTGGCTAGGGGTTTGTAGGTTAATAAAACCACAGCTACAGCTGCCATTGGCTTATCAGGTCTAAATGGCTGGCATGGGTACAGACTGAGACTGTCCACGTTCCTCCTCAAGGAAACTGTTAGGAATTACATGAGCTCCGTGCCCTTCAGTGTAGGCATGAAAGCAATTCTGATTGAAAGACCTTTCCTACTGTGCATAATCGGGAAAGTTTAAACTGTGCACAAAGCTTTAAAAAACCCAAAAAAAAGGTAATGGAATTCTGTGACAAGTATGTAAAAGAGAAATGATTCAGATGTGGGCTCTTCAGAAACAGAAAATAGTAGCAACGTAGGCCAAATGGCTCTTCCTTCAAACCTGCTGAGTCCCGTATTCCCACTTTATCCTCATACCCTTTGATTCTTCTAGTCCTAAGAGCTACATCTAACTTTGTCTTGTAAACACTTACTGATTTGCTGGCAACTTCTTTCTCTCAGAATTCCGCAGGCTCCCCACACTCCAGATGAAGAAATCTTTCTTCACCTCCAGTCCTAAAAGTTTTATCCCCATTATTAAACAATGATCCCTGATGCTGGTCTCCCCTGCCATTGGGAGAAGCCTTTCTGCATCTAACTGAAGATACCACCTCATTCTTCTAAATTCCAGTGAGTATAGAATCATAGTATCCCTACAATGTGGAAGCAGGCCCTTCGGCCCAACAAGACCCTCAGTGCATCCCACCCAGACCCATCCCCCTATAACCCACCTGACCTGCACACCCCTGAATACGACAGGCAATTTAGCATGGCCAATCCATGTAGCCTGCACATCTTTGGACTGTGGGAGGAAACTGGAGGAAACCCATGGAGAGAATGTACGAACTCCACACAGACAATTGCATGAGGCTGGAATTGAACCCCGTTGTTGTGAGGTAGCAGCGCTAACCACTGAAGCTCCACGCCAAGTCCTGACTTGTCCAGTTTTCCCTCTTACATTCCTGCCATCCCAGGAGTCAGTCTGGTTAATCTTCTTTGTACCCCCTCCAGAGGCAGAACATGATCCTCTGATCAAGAGACTTGAAACTGCATACCATACTGCAGGCGTGCTATTAGTAATACACTGTGCAGTTGCAATAAGATATTCTTACTCCTGAAATTCACCTTGTTATAAAGGACCATGTACTTTTTGCCTTCTACACCATCTGCATCTGTGTGCTTGCTTTCAGCAAGTGGTGTACACAGCTATCGTGAGTCTCCTTGCGGCAACCCCTTTCCCAATCTGTCACCATTCGGATAATCTGCCTTCCTGTTTTTGCTGACAAAGTGGATGACCTCCCGTTTATTCACAAAACACTTCATCTGCCGTGCATTTTCCCACTTGTCCCAAATACACTGAAGAATCTCTACATCCTCCTCACAGTTCAAACTCCCACCTAGCTTTTGTCATCTGTAAAATTGGAGATGTTACATTTGGTTTCCTCATCCAAATAATCAATATATGTTGAATAGCTGGGGTCCAAGCGTTGATCCCATTGCTATGCCATTGGCGCCTGTCTATTCCACTTTTTTTTTGTTTCCTGTCTGCCAAACCGTTCTCTATCCTTGTCGGTACACTACCCGGTATCCCACGTGGTTTCAATTTATTTTACTAATGTTCATATCTGAGAAGGAATTTCGATGAACATAACATTGATCTGTCTTCCCATTAGGGATGGGTAGTGAATCCTGGTCCAGCAATGGGTGCCTGCAGCATACAAATGGATTTTTAAAAATAAAAGCCCAGTATGGTTACTCATGCTCTCAATTGGCTGATTGAAAGCTGGAGTTGTTTGAATGCTGGACATTTTCACATTGCACTGTGCATCTTTTTATAATTGTGCTCAATTAAAATTAACTTACCTAGTCAATTTGACTGGGCTCGGCAGAAGCTGGACTTCTCTGCCTGACCATTTGAGCGCTGACTTGTTCCTTTAAACTCTGCAGATCTTCCTCTCCCCTACCCTGGATTGGTGTGAGCTGCCCATGGTCCGAACAGCCCACCCAGGAACCTGGTTGGCAACGCTAATGCCACGTGTGTATGTAAGGCCCTCTTGCTGTGGCCAGTTTGTCATTTAAGAGGCTGGCCATCACTCTTAAATCTGCATTATTGTCTCCAGTGGCCGGTGTAAATTATATCTCTGCTGCTGGAAGAAGGGGACCTGGATTTAGTTGAATTGGCCTGTGAGTATGGGACTCCTAGAAATGAATGTCAGCCATTGGCTTTATCATTATGCTCTAAGGGGAATGTTCAGTTGGTACACAGTTTTAATATAAACATTTTGAGGCCAAGTTGCCTTTAAGTTGTGATCTCCGGTGAAACAGCTTATGTTTAGAGAAGATGTACTCCTGTTACTCAAGATGCCAGAGTATTGTTCGTGAAGTGCTTTTCTTTTCCCCCTCCCACCACTTCCTTCTTTTGCCTGGCGCCAGCTTTAATTCGTGGTGTTTCACTCTGGTCCCACTACAGGGTCTTGGGGACAAAATCTGCGCTGACCTTCCTGTGCAGTATTGTGAGCGTGCTGCCTTGTCTTTCCGCTGCATTATTTTGAAGGGTTTTGTTTATTGTCCTACCAAAATAATTCTTCAAACAACATCACCAAAAGCTTATTATTTGATCATTATATTGTTTGTGGGAGTTTTGTCTAAACTGACTGCTGTTTCATATGTTACAACAGTGACTAGACTTCAGAAGTAATTAATAAGATTATTAATGATCAAGGACATGAATGTTATTGCACAAATGCAACATGCACCAATAGTCTGAATAAGCAGTATTGACATTGTGTGTAATTGTATCTTTATTGTAAGCATCTTTTGGCAGTGCAGTGACATAACGTGCAGACATTGAGGTTGGTTTTCAGGATAGATCAGCACTGATTGAATGGGCTGCTTTGTCTTAGGGTCAAGCATTTCGAGTTTGTTGGAGCTGCACTCATCTAGGCAAGCAGAGAGTATTATATCACATTCCTGACTTGTGCTTTGTAGTTGGTGGATAGGTTTCTGAGGTGTATTATTTACTATAGCTATGTTACTGGAACTCTGCTAATGGATGGCCAGAAGCATTATAGCACGTTTGAATGATGCTCAGGAATGTGAAGCGTGCTAATTTGTTCTTTGCCATGGGTTTGGTGCAATGGAGCAGCTACTTGTTTCTGAAAACTTTGTTTCTGAAATTTTTGGACAGTTAAAATTCCTGAACTGGTTTCTTTGCTGCCTTCAATTACTTTGCAACATTCCTGAGCACAGCTGTCACTCCACTTGGCTGTTTAGACTGGACAAAGTCTAACACATCAAATCCAGGGCAGCTTTTCCTGTGCTGACTAACTCCCGCTGTGGAAGCTTGCTTTAAGCTGAATGGTGGTGGAGATACCAAGTTGCCAAAGGATTCTCTTGGCTCTTTGGTTACAACAGTGCAGTATAGGAGTTTGGAATTTGAAGTGGTGATTGACATGAAGTGAATGGCAGCTTCACAGCTTTCTCCTTTGATTTCCTGTAGAAATTGCTGATGGTCTCAGTGCTATTAGCACCAATAGTTTAACACTCTTTAGCACCAATTTTGTGGAGATGCTTTAATCCACTGTCAATGGAGGTGAAAACTCTGCAGGTACTGAACAAACATTGATCTCTATTCAGTAGTCGAGGACTTGAAGGGCTCACTGATCAAATTAACTTCATCTTAAATTTTATAAAATAAGTGCGTGTGTGTATACACTCTGATTACACTAAAATAATGTTCACTCAATTTCTACACCTCGTTTCATTGCCATTAAGATTTCCCTTATCTGGATTTACAGATTGATGTTAGACAATGCCAAGAGCAGGCAATGTGTTAGAATACCCCATATCACAGCAATCAGCCAGTGGCCTGCAGGATTAACCTGGGAAGTATATTGGACTGCAGTGTTAGAACATAGAACATAGAACAGTACAGCACAGAACAGGCCCTTCAGCCCACAATGCTGTGCCGACCATTGATCCTCATGTATGCACCCTCAAATTTCTGTGACCATATACATGTCCAGCAGTCTCTTAAATGACCCCAATGACCTTGCTTCCACAACTGCTGCTGGCAACGCATTCCATGCTCTCACAACTCTCTGCGTAAAGAACCTGCCTCTGACATCACCTCTATACTTTCCACCAACCAGCTTAAAACTATGACCCCCTCGTGCTAGCCATTTCTGCCCTGGGAAATAGTCTCTGGCTATCAACTCTATCTATGCCTCTCATTATCTTGTATACCTCAATTAGGTCCCCTCTCCTCCTCCTTTTCTCCAATGAAAAGAGACCGAGCTCAGTCAACCTCTCTTCATAAGATAAGCCATCCAGTACAGGCAGCATCCTGCTAAACCTCCTCTGAACCCTCTCCAAAGCATCCACATCTTTCCTATAATACGGCGACCAGAACTGGACGCAGTATTCCAAGTGCGGTCTAACCAAAGTTTTATAGAGCTGCAACAAGATTTCACGACTCTTAAACTCAATCCCCCTGTTAATGAAAGCCAAAACACCATATGCTTTCTTAACAACCCTGTCCACTTGGGTGGCCATTTTAAGGGATCTATGTATCTGCACACCAAGATCCCTCTGTTCCTCCACGCTGCCAAGAATCCTATCCTTAATCCTGTACTCAGCTTTCAAATTCGACCTTCCAAAATGCATCACCTCGCATTTATCCAGGTTGAACTCCATCTGCCACCTCTCAGCCCATCTCTGCATCCTGTCAATGTCCCGCTGCAGCCTACAACAGCCCTCTACACTGTCAACGACACCTCCGACCTTTGTGTCGTCTGCAAACTTGCTGACCCATCCTTCAATTCCCTCGTCCAAGTCATTAATAAAAATTACAAACAGTAGAGGCCCAAGGACAGAGCCCTGTGGAACCCCACTCACCACTGACTTCCAGGCAGAATATTTTCCTTCTACTACCACTCGCTGTCTTCTGTTGGCCAGCCAATTCTGTATCCAAGCAGCTAAGTTCCCCTGTATCCCATTCCTTCTGACCTTCTGAATGAGCCTACCATGGGGAACCTTATCAAATGCCTTACTCGTGCTAAAGGTGCTGAATCTTATTGACTGTCATCAGGCACCAGTACTTCAAATGGCTGGTCATTTGGAATGTGAACAGGCTAATTCCACTGTGGGTGCATCATGAATCCACCTGAAAGGATGAGCAGCAGATGCATGGAGCATCACCTGTAAGTGCCCTTCCAAATGTGTGTCTCCTTTCTGACTGGGAACTGTTGCTATTCCTTCGCTGTGACTGGGTCAAACCCGACAGCTCCCTAACAGGGAACATTAGTGTACCTGCACCATGTGGGCTACAGCAGCAGAAGGCACCCCCACCTTGAGAGCCTTTAGGTGTAGACATATAACTGTTGGCCAGCATTGTTTCTTGCTCTTGTGCTTGAAGTTAATTGTGACAACTAAACTGCTCTGAGATCACTGACATCAAATGGGAATCAAACCTGGCTTTCTTCTGGCTCATTTGGGTCATGGCCAGACTGATGGCAGAAGAACCTACTTGCAGAGGGAATGCAAGTTGTGGAAATCACTCTTGTCAGGTGGGCCATGTCATTCTCTGAGCTTTTCTATGCTGGCAAAGGGTTGCACCTGTTCATTTTTTTTCTTTCCCTTCTTTCCATTTCCTGAGGACAAACTGCATTCTTCATGTGAGGTGACAGGCTCTTTAAGCAGCAAACAAGATACAGAGGCGCAGCTGGAGCCGAGTCTCCACATAATATTCTTCCGCTCATGTACACTGAAAACCGTGCTTTAGCTGTGTTTCCGTTAATACTTTCTCAGATAGAGCTTTTCCTCATTGTGCTACTAAGCGATATACAATGAAATGGCCCAAGCCTCTGTCTTGTGTTGTTGGAAAGAAGCAGAGGCATTCCAGTAGGATTTAACCCCCGAATGGTGGTGAGGAAGGAAATCACCCAGCTTACCTTCCCTCCTCCGTCTCCCCACTCTGCTTTGGATCCCCTTGTTTTACAGGCAGCTGGTGCTCAAACTTTGGTGATGCCTGCAGGGCTGTCCTGGATGGCTTGTTTTTGTTTGCTGAAATTTGAATCCTCAGCTATTTTTTCAGATGTCAGAATGGTGCTTTGCACAGTGTGTCCGCTTCTGGAACTCTGCCACTTTGTAGGTGCTGGTCATAAAGCTTAGCAATAAAATATACTTTTAGCTGAAGCTATCTTGCTACAAATGAATTGAGCTCATTTTGTAACACAAAATGTGCATTTGTATTGCACCTTTTTCATCCTCAGTATCCATATGTTCCTGTGTAGTCACGGCTAATGGGTGATCTGATGGGGATGTTCAAGGTTACTAAAATTCAATAAGGCAACCGTCGAGAAGCCGTTCCCATTTGTAGGACTGATCTGAATTGGGGGTGGCCGTGAACATAAGATGGTCTAAATGGAAATTCAGGGAAGATGCCTCTACTTGAAGAATATGGCATTGCCTACCACACGATCAGTTGAGCTGAATAGCATAAATAAAGTGAGGGAGCAACAAATAGGATATGCTGGTGGAGTTAGGGGAGGCTCGAATGGAGTTTGCTGTTGAGTCAAATGTCTTGTTTCTGCACTGTAAATGGACTGCAAAGTTTTGTATGTGTGATTGCGAGTTGATAGCAAATGAGGCTCATTTAAGATGAGCAATTGGTAATCGTGCAAAAAATAGCAGCAAACTGGGTATTTACAATATAAACACTGGCACAAACCAGTTGGGCAGAATGTTTGAGCTGTAAATGCTTTATAATATTTTACATCTCAGATTGATAACACTTCAAAAGTGAAACAATCGGCAAGGTCCTACAAAACAGCAATGAGATGAATCACCAGTTCCCATGTTGGTTGGTAGGCTGTAGAAAACCCCTACTTAAATGTGCCCTGTGTTTTTTTACATTCTCACGTAAACAAATGGAGCAACTTTTTTGGTCTTATCTGATTAATGGTACCTCTAGCGATGTTGCACTCTGTCAGAATTGCTCTGAAATATTAGCCAGGATTATGCACTTAGATTTTTAATGGGCTGCTGTAACTGATGCTTCCTGACTAATCTATATTTAGATATGCTAAACCTGAAAACCCTGCAGAACTGCAGCTGATGCTGTACAAGCTACTTTTGGTAATTGGGTCTCCTCATTTGTCATCGCTTTGCTTAAAGCGTCATTTTTCTTGAGTCTAGACAATGAATTTCAATGAGCTATTCTGAGTGTTCCAGCAGATGTTTAATTCAACCTGTGCACTTTTATCAGGAGGTCCTGGACAGTGATCAAGAGAATGAATACTGGCTGCTTTTTTTCCCACACTCGTGACTTCTGGAGCAGTGTTGAAATACCTCATGACACCCTGACTAAAGCCAACTTGCTTGGCAGACATCGCTCTGAAACCTGTGGCTTTTCTGGTTTTCTGGCCTTGTTCCCCGCTAAACTGGGTATACCAAGAATGCCAGCGATTTGAGCTTTATCAAATAAAAAGCATTGTTCCCACAATTTGGACGTAGCTCTACACTTGCTGGCTAGTGTGAAATTGCCTCTGGAAATCAGTCCAACTGGAATGATTCCTTTCCATCTACCTGTGTAAATATTGGCTTGGATTATGCCACAGTTCAACATATCCTTGTACATAGACATCAGACCACATTACATAGGTGTTTTTTGCTACTTGGCTATGGGAGAGTGTGTTTAAAGATAAAGGGTTGTTTTCTGTCCTGGTTATATAATTTTCTGGGAGGTAATTATGTCACTTTTTGAGTGGATGATCTGTTTTTGCTCATGGCAATCACTTACTAATTGTATGCAATGAATAAGTGAATGCTGCAAGTGTTTCCAGGGAAGGATGCGTTCGTCAGCTTTATATAAAAGCAGAATATCATGGATGCTGGAAAGTTGAAGTTCAAACAAAAAATGCTTGAAATACTCAACTGGTCATGCCTGATTGTGGATGCAATGCCAAACAAACATTCGCTCTCTCTACCTCAGGCGGTCAGTCGCAGCAGTATGTTCCATCTGCAAGTTATACCACGGTAACTCAACAAGGCTCCTTTGACAGCCCCTTCCAAACTGGAGGCCGTGACCGTTTGGAGGTCGAGGACAGCAGATAGAGGTGGCGGTGTTCCCATCTAAGTTCTCCTCTAAGTTGTTTACCATCCAGACTTGGAGATATATCTTTCAGTGTTGCTGGGTCAAAATTTTGGAACTTGCTTCCTAATGATGTAATGGGTCTGCTGACAGCAAATAATTGCAGTCTTTCAAGGAGGTATTTCCCTACCACTGAGAGCAGTTAAGGAGGGACCACTATTGTTGGCCTAGGCAGTAATGCCTGTGTCTTATGAGTAAATAAATTGAAATAATTTTTCTTTTGGAAACTGTCAATGCCTGGCACTCCGTGGCTCTCGGGGAAAGGGGAAAAGATGTCTACTTTCTCATTTTTGGATGAAAGCAGTTTCTTTCTTTGACCTGCTTCCAATCTGTGCTACTGAGCTTGCTTTAAGTCAACCTGTGGTTACTGAGGTTTAGCGTGCTCCTTTATATCCTGTGACAGGAAGATACATTTTTGTGAGATTGACACAAGGCCTAGTGTTTTCTGCACATGGGTAGCACTTTAGTGAACTAAAAGGTGCTTTTGAACAGTGATTGTGATTGAGGAATGAGGAATTGCTCGTCTTTTAAGATGGGAAGCACGGTGCAAGTGTGAGCAATGTTAGGGTTTTCAATATGGTTAATACCTCTTATGAGATCACCAAGAATCCAGTGTGGCAATTTGCAGTTGGATAGACCATTCAATATTCTGTGCTTGATCTTTTGTATTTCTGATTGTGTATGCATTCGTAAATTCAAGTGCACTTGTCAAGCAGGTTGAGCATTTAATGTACATGCTCCTCAATGCTCAGGCTTTGTTACTGAGGCATAAAATGCAGCTTAACAAAAATGTCAATCCCAGATTTTGAAGTTAAAATTCACTGTGAATCAGTTGCTATTTATGGCCATGTGTTCTATTCTTCTGCCACCCTTGCCAGACCCCTGAAAGACCTGACTAATTTTGAACGTGCCTGCTAGTCCCAGACTCACTCAGTAGCAGAAATAGTTTTGCTCTGCTTACTCAATCCATGCCCCATTACCTTAAAATTCAATCAAATCATCAATTAACCTTCTAAATTCCATGGAATGCAGCCAGTATTCCCAGCACAGCACAAGTTAAAGGGTGCCATACACTCTGTGCAAGTTAACCTCTTAGTTTATAGGTCATGTGCTGAAGTTTTAATCTTCATACTTTAATTGTGCTGTTAGGATGCATGCATTGGTCAGTGATAATAACACTGCGATATCTAATGTGAGAGCCAGCTAAACTGAAAAACTATATTACGTTATCATCAAACAGTACCTTGCATGTCTTGCATGTATGGCAGCCCTTTTCCCAAAGTCCAGAGCAAAAGGAGACAGAGCCTTGGAGTTGGAGCCCAGCCATTCAGGGCGATGTCAGGAAGCATGGGGGAAACTGGAAATCTGGAACTCTTTCCCCTGAAACATTATTGGAAGAATCAAAGCAGAGGTTAATACATTGTTGTTGAATAAAGATATCAAAGGTCATAGAACCAAGACGGATAGATGGAAGAATTGAGAGGTTGAATAGCTTTTTGCTGTGCTGGGCAAGACCTTGGTTATGCTTAACTGTGATACCTTCTGCGATTGAATCGTAAATACACTGAATTTTTTAGAATTTTATAAACTCAGCAATTTGTGGGCTGGCACCAGGAGGAAATGAATCATGGAAATAGTCATGTCTATAAAAACAGATTAACTAATATCCTTCATGGAAAAGATCCATTCACTGGAGCAGAAATGTCACTTACACTGCCAACTTCTGATGAAGGGTCCTGACCCAAAACTTGGACTTCCCTGTTCCTCTGCTGCCTGATCTGTGTTCCTCGAGGTCCTTGCTGTGTTGACCATGCCCATCTAACGATCAACTAAATCCAGTTACACATTATGGTGCACTGTCTCTGCAGTTGTCGGGGATAACATCATGGAATCTAAATAGATGTGAGCGTGAGAAAGGAATGGAAGACTGTATAGTTAGAAGTGGATGTAGCAGCATTGGAAGAGATTAGTATGGAGCAGAAATGCCAACCTGCTTGCTTGCCATGATTGTTAGGCAGAATGTTTGTGCTGAAAATCTGTGTAATTCTTCACTCACTCTGAAATGACCCTGTTCAGGAGTAAAATCTATCATCGTGGAGGAAGACCCACTGTAGCCACCTCAAAAACAAAGCATGGGCTGTAAATGAGGCCTTGCCAGAGTCACTGACATCTTGAGAATAAATTTTTTTTTGGAAAAAAAGGCCTACTGACATTGACTATGAGCTCACACATGAGAAACAGCCAGTTTGTTGAGCTGCTGGCAGATGCCCAGTGGGAGGAGGCAAGCATGAGTCAGGAGTACTGCAGAGTGGTTTTGGATAAGGAAAATGTTTTCTATAATGAATTTCCCCTGTTCCTGAGCTAGGGGAGATGCTCCGGTTTTGTCTGTAAGAATTGGTCCCTCTTCAAAATATGAAATGAATCTTGCTTGACTTTACAGCATTCCCCTGCACTATTATGGCAACCCGAGTTCTAGCTCATTACAGCCTTCTGTTCTTGTCATCTGACTAAGACTTGCTACCATGGAGTTTTCAACGGTTACTTTCAAACTTTTCTCTTCGGAAAGGGTTGGGGAATCGCTGTCTTGCATTCCCCTCACACCGCCACCTTCTGCAAAAGTGGATATATTGCAAGGCACTTGGGATTGACTCGATAGTAAGCAAAATGCTATATTGTGTAAAACAAAATTACTCTCTTAGCAACAGGAATAATCTGCTCCTATGTTGATGCAGAAGTATTCAGGATCCACATGGACAGAAGTTCAGTTCCTCTGTCTGCCTTTCTCACTTTCACCAGGACCTGTTTCAGATATTGTGCTCCCACAGTTGTCAAAGGTTTTGAAAGAAGTACGTTCCCCTGATGACTGGAGATTCTTTGAAAAGAAACCTTAAGCTGGATTGTGCTTTTTGAGAGAATCTTTCTTGTTCTCACCTTTCCTTGAGTGGTGGTCTGGGTTCAATTTCCGTACAGAATCTTATTTGTTAAAATTTCTTTTGTGAACTAGTTTAATGGAGGCATTGACTCGAATGGGCATTGGGTGCAAAATTATTGAACAGTTCTGATAAAACGTCATTGACCTGAAACATCGGAGTTTATCCTGCTGCAGATGTTGTGGCTTGCACAATTTTCAGTTTTAATATTGAATATGTGTAAGCTCATTTTCACTCAATAATAGAGACTTTTACATTCCAGTGCTTTATCAACAGGGGTTACTTATGCTTGTGTGGAAGAATATTGTGTTATCGTTCCAGTGTGTTTGTGATTGCTTTTCAGAGTCGTTAAAGGTGATTTTTTTGTTTTTTTTAAAAGTGGACTTGTGGCTGACAGAATTGACTTTTAGAATGGAACAGAGCTGGCGAAGGAGGAGACCAGAGACCTAAAGAAGGTATGACTCTTGACTCATCTCAGGTGAAGCTGCTGTAATATTAGGAACTTGTTCTTCAAAAAATCAGCAAAGTTTTGGGATTGTTTGATGTACAGGCCTCAGGAGCTGAGTGGTCCTGGTCAAATTTAAACTGGGTGTCAGTGAGCAGGTTGCAGTCAAGTAGCACATTCTTAAGGATGTTGATATCACTTTTTTCATTATTTTATTGATGATTGACAGCAGATCCTTAGGCAGTAATTGGCTTTGTTAGGTTTTCCTTCTTTTTGTGTACAGGCTATACCTGGGCAATTTTCAACATTGTTGGATAGGTGCCAGTGTTGTAACTCTGCTGGAACAGTTTGGCTTGGTATGTGGCAGGTTCTGAAGCACAAGTCTTCTGTACTATTGCTGGGATGTTGTTAGGGCCCATAACCTTTGTAGTATTTAGTGCCACTAACCGTTTGTTGATATCACATGAGGTGAATCGAATTGGCTAAAGACTGGCATTTGTGATGTTGAGGACCTCTGGAGGAGGCCGAGATGGATCATCCACTTGACACTTCTGGCTGAAGATTGTTGCAAATGTCTCAGATCTGCTTTTGCTCTGATGTGCTTGGCTATTTCATCATTGGAGACTCGGATATTTGTGGAGCCCCCTTGTTCAGTGAGTTGTTTAATTGTCCATCACCATTCATCACTGATGTGTGGCAGGACTACAGAGCTTGTAACAGATTCAGCCATTGAAATCAACCAGGAATGTGCATGTTCTCAAGGATTTTGGGCATTATGGCATTTCCTAGGATACCTGGCGTGGACCTCCTGGACTGCTGTTTGTATAGAAAATTGTTTGGTGTACCTCCTGGTTTTTCTTGGTCTTTATTTCTGTTCTTGCATGTTTGTTTCTAGGTAAAACATAGGACAGAACAAAAATGCCTGTTACCGCTTGGAGGACAAGTACAACCATAGATTATTTTATCCAACAATGACAACTACCAGCTTGCATTCTTCTAGTCCCAATCTCCCCACCACCATCAAATGCAAGGAGTTCTTTGTGTCCAAGATCTGCACAACTGCCTCTTATTTTTTCCTCTTCCTTCTGCTCTGGTAACTTATGTGTAGTAGTCTTGCCTTTCTGTAAGTTTTCCACTCTTAGTTCTTTTTAAACTGCCTCTCATGGGAGATGTTGACCTCCCAGGTAGAGGATGCTGGAGATGACAGTTTAAAAGTTATGAGATTAATACTGGGCTTCAGTTTTCTGCAAGATTTTTCAGGAATTGATTTGAGCTACTTATATAACTGAGAATAACTAAAGAATGAGTCACCAGAGAGCATCTGGGTGGTGGGGTTGAAGAGTGCTCTTGAAATCCATTGAAGCAGTGAATATTATTGGGGTGAAGATAGAAAATTTATCATGTAAGGAACTTGCTTTCATAATTGCTTTGCTGATTTCATGGAAAGAGAAAGTAGACTGCAGATCGTGATCTAAAATCATTAAAAGTTCCTGACTTGCACATCATAAATAGAATTCAACATTGTTACCATAAACAAGTGGCCTTACATATTGCAAGCTAGTACATAAGTATTAAGCCACTAATTCCTTTATAACTTTCAGTTCTGGCCTGTTATTAATTGATTTACATTTACTCAGAAAAATTTGCAAAGATGAGATGTTAGGAGAATTTCTGCAGTTCAAGTTACTCTCTGGTCCCCACGTGTCCATTGTTCACATGACAGCTTTGGAGCTGAATATTTGCAGGGCATTGGGTTGCACGTTCCTCAACTGATATCTACAGAGGCACAATGGTTAGGAACTAAAAGTCTGGCTATCTTCATTGTAGAACTCTTCTTTCTTCCCTAACCTGGGAGTACTGAGGGTATTTAAGAATAGTAGGCCATTCAGGCCGTTGAGTCTGTTCCCTCATGGCTGATTGACTGCCTCAGTTGTAATCACGTGCAATGTCATTTAGCAGAAATAGTCTAATGATGTCTTCTTGAACATTTACCATCTTCCTCGGGTAGATAATTGCAAAGCCTCATTACCTACTGAGTGCTGAAGTTCCTTCCTATCTCCTAAGTAGCTTGTTTTTTATTGAGGTTAGTTCCATGGTTATAGACTGTGTTCAGTGAAACACTCTTTTTGCGTTGATTCTGTCTATTCCTTTAAAAATTTTGAAAGTTTGAGAAATTCCTTCCCGTTCTTCTAAACTCCAGAGAGTGCAGGCTCAGTCACCTCAATTTCTCCTGAAAGGACTGCCCCACCTTTTCTGGAGTTAGTCTTGCAAATGTTCACTGCCTTCCCTCTATGATAAGATATATCCTTCCTTAGAAAAGGGTACAAGAGCTATACACACACTAATCCACCAACCATTGGAGAATTTGAAGAAAGAGATCTTCTTTCTGTGTCTTTTTATGAGTATGATTCTTTGTATTCGATTTGAAGGTGGGCTGTAAGCTTGGTGCATTTGACACTTTTGGTATGTTCCTTCTCTTAGCAAGTATGGATTGATGTAAAGTTGAGCCATGGATTCTCCCTGCAGATCAGCAACAGACCCATGTTTGGAAGTTCAAGTTCCTGTTGTCAGCTCAGCCTTTGGCTGAAGTTTGCATATGTCAAGTGCCTGGCTTTCCTGCAAGGGCTGTTTATCTAATCATTTTGATTAAATAGAATTCCGCACTTGGAACAGGAATGCAAAGTACCAAAGCTGAAGCTTATTTACTCTTGTGTACGTTTTGCTATACCAAGCATCTTTCCAGATTAGTGGTCCTTCATCCTTTGTATCAGTCTGGCACAATTGCTGCATTTTACCCAGAAGTAACACTGCTGAGTCTCCAGCCCATTTGTTGAGAAAAATTTTGTTCAGTTTTTTATCTGCCATCTTGAAGCATACTTGACTGATATAGAACATAGAACATAGAACAGTACAGCACAGAACAGGCCCTTCAGCCCACAATGTTTTCAAAGCATATCACTGATTTATTTTCACAGTTTGATAGGTAGTTTTTTTCAGGTAGTGGTTGATATTCTCAAATGGGCCTCTTTTGGATTCCATAGGCAGTCCCAGGCTGGGTGTATTGATTTGAGAGGGACACTGAAGTGCCTGTTCTCAGTGCTTGTAGCAAATAACTTGTCTTTCACTATACCGTACCATATTTAAGACAAGTTTTATTTTCTGTTTGGTTCCTTTCTCACCTGTTCCGCTCCCTGACATTGTCACTTTGCTAGTTGCCTGTGGGATTTGACGAGCATCACTTGCTTGATGTTTACCTGTATGCCCTTCTCAGCAGAGATTACTGGCTGGTGATCAGAGGGCAAAAGCTGACCTGTTATTTCTTTAATGTAGTGTGATCTGATACTCACTGACAGAGAAATGACATTGAGGTCACCATTTTCAGGAGAGGAGAGGCACTGAAGGGCGGAGTCATGTTCCTCCTTTTCTGGAGTCAAGGTGGTGATATTGGAAAGAAAACAGTGCATTTCTTTAGTGCCCCGTGAGAGCTCTAGTTGCCCTGAAGCACACATGATCGGTGTGGGAAAGGCAACTGTATAACCTGACAATGTCCTCTGTAGTACAGACTGTATGACTTGTGTATACTTTAATATAATTTGTTTTAAATTTGGATTTGAATTTTGAATTGAGTGACAAAGATTTTTCTGCAGAGTGTAATGATTAACTTATAAGTAGCTGTGATGATTTCTTTTACAACATCTTGAGGGAGTAGCTGTCGTGATAAATGGGCTTTTTATTTACTTTAGACTTGTGACTGAGCAAGGCAAAAATTGTGCATCAAGATTTGTCAGAAAATTCTGGATTTTTTTTAAGCTTGAGGGAAGCACAAGAAAGCTAGGGAAAACCTTTTTTTTTGGATTTCAGTTTTTGGCAGTTGTGCAGAAGTCCTTGGATGAAAATGGGTCCATAAAGTAGTGGTCCCAAGAAAGGGAGAAGATATTAACTTCTTCCTAAGGTAACCTAGTCTTAACAGTCATCAGCCAGAATTGTTTGGATAAAACCCTGAAAAGGTTATTTGTAACTGAACGTTGAAAACCACATGTATGAAATCTCTAGAAAAAGGCTGTTTGATAATCCAGACTGGGAATTTAAGTCAGCTAATTTGAACCAATCAAGGTGTTACAAAAGAGATTTTTTTTCTGGTGTGAGCATTGTACAAGGGGTGCTTTTAAGTACTGTTAAAATGTATTTTTAGGAACTGTGAAGAAGTGTCTTTTTTAATTAATGGAATTAAATTTCCACCATATGTTTCTAAATCTTTAATGGTATATTATATAAAAATAGTTTTGTGTTCTATTTTATCTTCATTTCTTTGCTTCTGTTTCATTATTAAATCCAAATGTGCAGCATTGTATGCTGTCTTTCAGTGAGAGAACACTTTTTGTTAAAATGAAAACAAAACATGATCCATCAAGCCTGATTTCAGTCTGATAAGAGTTACCTGTAAAAATATCAGCTGGGATTATAACCCCACAAGCAGCAATATAATTTACTTTTGGTGAGGTGAGTTAGGATAAGTAATGGCCCGGTTCTTCAAGTAGCACCATGTGACCTACTGTGCCCGTTTCAGAGAGTAGATGGCCTTGCTTTAAATTAATACACAACAACGAGCACCCCTGACAGTCCAGCACTCCCTTTTGTGTGTGTGTGTGTGTGTGTGTGTGTGTGTGTCTAAATTATGAGCTTAAGGCTCGAGCTGATGTTGAATCCATGACTATCTGACTGGAAGGATACTGTTGAAAACTCTTTCCCTGTCTTAATTAGTGCTACTTGGAAGCACCTTGGAGATGTATGAGCAAAGCCCTGAATAATTGCTTCCCTGTGATTAAGCTTTATTCAGCAGGTTGTCTGTCATCCATCCACTGTGATGAGTTTAAGGTCACCCAAAGTGATGGGACTGAAGGGAAGAAATGTTGCCATTTATGCAGTGCCAGCACAGTTTACATATTGAATGTTGTTTGACCTGTTCTGTGTTTTCATACTTCCATTGCCTTAATGCTTGTTCTCTTTATAATTTTAATTGCCTTGTTCACTTTAATTGCTCTGCAGCATGCCAAAAGCCTGGAGATGCAGTGGTTAAACATACTTCCTGCATACTGGTACTGTGGTTTGCAGAGTGGTTTGTTACGGGTTTATTACGTACAATACGTATAATGTTGCCTGCATTCTGATTTCCAAAACATCGAATGGGTGGGAAGTTGGAGACCCAGTTGTTTTGGAGAATTCTCAGTGGCAGATCTCTCTCATTGACTTTGTGTTTGAGCATTATTGTTGCAGAAGCAAAGGAATAGGAGTTGGAGTAGGCCATTCAACCCCACAACTGCTCTACCATTCATCTAGATCATTGCTGATCACTTCACTTTGCGTCCCATCATGTTGTACTAGCTTCCTGTACCTTGCCTAAACGACTATTCTGAGTGAAGCTGAATTCGGTCTGTGTCCAGTGCATATCCACTTTGATTTTCTATGGTTCCTGCCATAATAAATGAAGCTATTAGGCTTTTGAAACTTTGCTCTTTCCCTCGTCTCAGCACTGCTGAATGACCCCTCTCCTGCTCCCTCCAAAGCTGAGGGGTGTCATAAAAGTACACAGCCTGGATACAGACCCTTTATTCCAACTTGCCCATGCTGACCAGATATCCTATATAAGTCCCATTTGCCAGCATGTCTCGACCCTTCATATCCAGATCCCATACTAGCCTCCTCCACTTCCTCTGGCACCTCATTCCATACACACAGCACTCTCTGCATGAAGAAGTTGCCATTAGGTCCCTTTTAAATCTTTTCTCTCTCGTCATAAACCCATGCCCTCTAATTTTGGACTGTCCCACCCCAAGGAAAAGACCTTGCCAGTTTACCCTAATGCTCATGATTTTATGAACCTAAATAAGGTCACCCCTCAGCCTCCGATGCTCTAGGGAAACCTGTCCCAGCCTATTCAGCCTCTCCCTATAAGTCAAACCCTCTAAACCTGGCAACATCCTTGTAAATCTTTTCTGAACCCTTTTCTAGTTTAACAACATCTTTCCTGTAGCAGGGAGACCAGAACTGAATGCAGTACTGCAGAAGTGGCCTAACTAATGTCCTTGATAGCTGCAACTTGACCTCCCAACTTCTATTCTTAATGCACTGACCAATAAAGGCAAGCGAACCAAACACCGTCTTCATCTTCCTGTCTACCTGTGACTCTATTTTCAAGGAACTATGAACCTGCACACTCAAGTTCTTTGTTCAGCAACACTCCCCAGGACCTTATCATTAAGTCTACAAGTCTTGCCCTGGTTTGCCTTTCCAAAACGCAGTACCTCACATTTAGCTAAATTAAACACCATCTGCCACTCTTCAGCCCTTTGGCCCATCTGATCAAGATCCCATTGTACTGTGAGATAACCTCCTTTGCTGTCCACTACAGCTCCAATTTTAGTGTAATATGCTTACCATACCTCCTATGTTCATATTCAAACTATTTACATAAATGATGAACAGCAATGGACTCAGCACTGATCCTTATGAGACACTGCTGTTTACAGACCTCCAGTCTGAATAGCAACCCTCCAACCACCACCATCCATCTTCTACCTTCAAGGTGGTTATGTACCTAAGTAGCTAGTTCTCCCTGTATTCCATTTGATCTGACCTTGCTAACCAGTCTACCATGAGGAACATGGCCATGAAGTCCACATAGATCACGTCCACCATTCTGCCCTTATCAATCCTCTTCGTTACTACTTCAGAAAACTCAATCAAGTTAGTGAGACTGTTTTGCGTGTGGGAAACAATGTTGCCTATCTCTAATCAGCCTTTGCCTTTCCAAATAAATGTAAATTCTGTCCTCAGGATTCCCTCGAACAACCTGCCATTCACCGATTGGCAGGCTCACTCGTCTGTTGTTCCCTGGTATTTCCTTACCACCTTTCTCAAATAGTAGTACAATGTTAGCCAGCCTCCAGTCTTCCAGCACCTCCCCTTTGACTACCTATGATACAAATATTGTCCACACCAATCAAGTTTCCCAAACTAAGCTTGTCACATTTGCCTGCTTTTGGCCTGTATTCCTCTAAACTTTTCTTTATTCGTGAATCTGTTCCAATGTCTGTCAAATGTTATAACTGTATCTGCATTCACCATATCCTTTGAAAACTCATTGCACACACAAACTACCCTATCTCTGAAAAAGTTGCTTGTTGTGTCCCTTTTCAATCTTTTCTCCTCTCTCCATAAAAATACGCCTTTGAATTTTGAACTCCCCTACCCTAGGGAGAGGACCTTTTGCTACTCACCTTATCAATGCCCCTCATAATTTTATAAACGTCTATAAGGTTGCTCATCTTGCTATATTCCAGTGAGAGAGGTTCACACTGGCTACATGAAGATATTAGTGATACATCTGGTCAGCGTCTTTAACTAATCTAGTGCCATTTACCAATATTTGGCCTATATCTCTCTAAACCCTTGTCATTCCTGTACCTGTCCAGATGCCTTTTAAATTTTGCTCTTTGTACCAACCTCCTCCACTTTCTCAGTCATCTCATTCCATACATGCATTAGACTCTGCATGGAAAAGTTGCTCTTTAACTCCCTTTTTACACCTCTTCCTCCCTCACCTTAAGGGTATGCCCTCTAATTCTGGACTGTCCCTACTATGGGAGTAAGACCTTGGCTATTCACCCTATTAATGCCCCTCATGATATTATAATATCATATCTCCGCACTTCGGTTTTTGATGCTCCAGATAAAATAATCCCAGCCAGTTCAGTGTCTCCCTATAGCTCAAACTCTCCAACCCCGGCAGCATCCTTGTAAATCTTTGCCGAACCCTTTCATGTTTCATAACATCTTTTTTATAGTAGAGTACAGGATCTGTGGAGGTGCACATCATTGATGTAGTCTATTGGTTATGCAGTTTGTTTCATGTTGCAATGGGTGATTTTTTTTTAATGAGCAGTTTAGTGCTGCCACTCACAAATGCAACAAAATTGCAGAGTGATCCCAGACTTTTGCAGCTGGATGCTGTGTTACGCTTCATATTCTGGGAGATTGGCATAGCACTCAATATCTCGTATGGCTCCATAGAATTTCATATGTTGCTAAGCAAATAATGCTATAATTGATGGTAAATGCGTTACTGTGTCTATCCTCCAAGGATTGGTGTTTTCCGGTTTAGTGCAATCTAATCCTATTCATTTCGAACCTTTAGGCTTAGAAATAAATCTGTTCATTTGTTTCAGTAATTTAAATCTTTTGTGTTTGTGATCAGCATAAATTATTTACTGATGTATAAATTTATCTTGTAAATTGCTGAGACCTGCTCTGAAGGAATATCTACTAAATCAAATGATGACTTATTTTAATCATTGTATATTCTTTTGTCTCTAACTAGATTCAAAATTGCTCTCTGTAGGTTGGATGCTGGTATTTAATGTTTGGAGGGTGAGTTCATCCATTCTAACTCTTGGCTGAAAAGCATTTTTGCTTTTTAACTTTGGCATTTGCATTGGGCTCCATGGTACTTGCATTGCGAAGGGGTAGCATGGTGGCTTTGTGGTTAGCAGTGCTGCCTCAGTGAGGGACCCAGATTTGATTCCAGCCTCCGGCAACTATATGGACCCCACGGGGACGTTCTCTCTGTCTGCGTGGGTTTCCTCCCCTGATCCAGAGATGTGCAGGTTGTGTGGATTGACTGTGCTAAATTGCCCATAGTGTCCAGGGATGTGCAAGTTTGGTAGTTTATCTGTGGGAAATGCAGGGTTACAAGGGATAGGGTAGGGAGGTTGCATCTGGGTGGGATGTTCTTCAGAGGGTTGGTGTGGACTCGATGGGCTGTGAGTGGGCCGCTTCCACACTGTAGGAATTCTATGATTTTCGATGGGCCTAGTTCTGTTTGATGGGTTACCTATACCAATGGTGACTTGTTGATGTAGAATTGCATTTTTCCGTTTGTTGTGGCACTGCTCACCCTGTAATGTAGCCATCGTGAGCAAAGACAAGTGTTGTATACCCATCCTCAGTTGCCTTTGAAAGTGTGATGATAAGCTGCCTCATGAATTGCTGCAGTCCTGGTCATGTTTGGGAAGGAGTTCCAGGACTTTGAGCAATCTGCAGGAATTAATTTTGAGAGTTTTGTTCATGATCAGTCACAGTATAGTGTGAACAGAACACACACACTACCGAACCCCCCCCCCCCCCCCCCCCCCCGCCCCCCCACATTGCTTTAGCACGTAGGTAACTGCAGTTGACCCAGAAGAAGTGGAATTATGGTGCTTTGGCAATGTGAATATTGTTCATGTGAGCTGAGCCGGAGTTCTGGCATGCCATATGGAGCGTGATAACCAAGCTCCTTGGCTCATTCAGCATGACAACGCCCCCCCCCCCCCCAAAAAAAAAATCTGTCCAACCGCCTACATGGATCCTGGTCGATCTGTATCTTGGTTCTACTTTAAGTGCCTTAGATCTATAGCCCCCAATAGAATATTCCCAAACATTGTACTTGTTCCGGGAAATGAAGTGAGTTATGTTGTCTCATTTACAGCTAATGTACAGGCTGTAGTGTGGGTCAGTAAGACCTTGAAATAAAAGTGGAAAAAACTGTGCATGCTGGATATTGTAAATAAAAATGCCAGGGCAACTCTGATCTGATAGCATTTGTGGAGAGAAAACGCTTAACATTTTGAGTCCAGTGTCTCCTCTTTTGGTTTGAAGCTTCTGCTAAGAGTGGGGACCTGCCTCCTCATCCTACCATTTTACAAAAAAAACAGCGCTTTGTGGGATGGTTCAGTGATTAATTGTGAAGATGTGCCTTTAGGCAGAGATCTCCAGAAGGATAAAAAGCTTTTGCTTTGTCAGATGCTAGGTGGACAGCCTTTGCCTGATTCCATTACTTTCTGTGCAGAGTGTGTGCTTCCCGCTTGATAGAGCACACCCATGCAGATCCTTGAAGGCATTGAGCATTGATCCTGTCAGTCACTCCTTTGGGGCAAATTTGGAGAATGACGCATGTACCATGACTCATTTGAGAATTGAGCACTCTGTACCAACCATTGTTGAGGCCTCTGAGGTGGCCAGTGTACTGTGCCAAAGTACTGGGATTAAATTTTTTTGGTGTATTTATGATTTCAGCCATTAGCCTATGATATGATGGACACACCAGCTCTTCCTTTCGGTAATGACTGCTTATGGGCAAATAAAATAAGAACTCTTGTTCAAACAGCTCTGAAGATTATTAAAACCTGTAAGATTGTCATTCAGTACAGATTTTAAAAGCAGCACAGGTGAGGATCACTTCTAATGAAATTGTCATTACTCATGTCCTTTGTTTTTGTTTGAGATCACGGCCGTGGTGTTAAGCATAGATGCTGCTCGAGGCAATGCTATTTGGATGTTTAATGCTGTTTCAAAAGTAGCAGGTGAGGAGTTTGAAATATGTATCCTAAGGTAGGGGCGTAACACAGTTTCTTTTTGTAGTTATGCCAATTTGTTTAATAGCAAATGGATGTTGCTGTTGTTGTTTCATAACTTTTTATCTGCTAAATGTCACAGGTAATTAGTTTCTCACTCTGCTTCTGATTTTCTTCTCACTTCAGGCATACTCTCCATCCTCCCCAAGTATCATTGCACTCCCAATTTCTTTCTCCCATTTCCTCGTTCATACTTCCTCCTCGTCTTTCATTCCCTCTTTCTACTGCTTGCCCCCTTTCTCTCTACACCCCATGCTTCTCGGTCCCCGCCCACCCCTCTCATCTGTGTTCTTTGTCCCAGTGATGAGAACAGGGCTAGTATACATATGTGATCTGCACTAAGCCTCATGAAGGCAGGTAAAATGCCTTTATCCAGGGAATGGTTAGAATGAGGAATCATTGAGGTGAGTAGTGTAGCTGCAGTTATGGAAAAGCTGCAGAAGCAAGTGGCAAGTGAAAGGAAAAGCTGAGTGGGAAGAACCACCATAGGGAGGTCGATGGTAGGGTGAAGGGCAGGAGAGATACAAGATTTCAGCTGTGAACTGATTCAGTTTGGTTGGAAGAATGCAGAGAGGCAGCATAATATATCGGGTCTTATTCTAAAGGTCGTGCAGAATTGTGGGCGCTTGGTATGTATGTATACACATCATCAGAGGTGACAGTGGGTTGAATGAGTGGTTAATAAAGCACATAATATCCTGGACTTTGAACATGGGCATGAAGTACCAAAATGTAGAATTTATTAAACCTGTGAAAAAGCACTGGTTCATTCTCAGCTGGAGAATTGCATTCCACTGTCAACACTTCAGGAAAACATGAAGACATTAGAGGGAACACAGGAAACATTCGCAAGAATGATTGGAATAGTGGGGAATTTCAGTTGTGAATGGATTGGAGAAGCTGTGATCATTGTCTTTAGAGATCAGAGTGAGAAGAGATTTGGGAGAGCTGTGTAAAATTGAGAGGTGTCTGGACAGAGTAAATGAGGACAAACTGTTTGTATTGGTGGAATGTCTGAGAGCAAGAGGGCACAGAATATGGGTAATTAGCAAAATAATCAATGAGACAAGGAAAAATACATTTTAACACTGAATGTGTTAGGGCCTGCAATGCACTCCAATGTGTGTGATAGAGATCAGTTGGGGCTTTCATCAGGGAATTATCAGAAAAAGGAAGAATGCTCAGAGCTATGGGGAAAAGATCATTTGATGAATATCTCCTCCAGTGGGCCAGCAGAGACAAAGTGAGTTGAATGGCCTCCTTCAGTGCTATGTAACCATTCTGTCGCTGTGTTCTACAATATGTTGAAAGTTTAGATTAAACTGGGTGTGAAAAGGCTTTTGAAACACAAGCAGTGACATATACCTATTGGGCTGAATGGCCTGTATGTGTGCCGTTGCTGCTTCCGGTTGATATTTGGAACCTGTAATGCTCAAACTGAGGTGAAAAATTATATACCACACCCAATAAATGCTGGCAGGATGTTGTGCATGGGCTTGAGTAACATTGCTGCTATCGTATACTGAGTCACGTGACATTTTTGTCTTGCACAAATGTGCCAGTGCCAATTCTGAACGACTTACAGAATCGTATAGCACAGGGACGGCCATTCTGTCCATTGAACTGGTCCTCGCTCTTTGAGAGAGCTACTTGAGTTG
This sequence comes from Stegostoma tigrinum, assembly GCF_030684315.1. NCBI lineage: Eukaryota > Metazoa > Chordata > Chondrichthyes > Orectolobiformes > Stegostomatidae > Stegostoma > Stegostoma tigrinum. The sequence goes on from NC_081391.1 coordinate 6,731,773, forward strand.
CCATCACTGCTGTTTTTGCATGATGTATCATTGTGCATTAGGAAACAAGCTTTAAAATATTGCCTTTTTTAACTAAATCTTGATTTCATTGAAGTGCTCAGTTGATTAGAAACTGAACTGCACCCAGTGTATGAGATCCTCACAAAACACATAATAAGTTGGCAGAAAATTGCTGGTTGTTAAACTTGGAAAATGTGACAAGAGGATTCTCTCAATGGAATGTAATGTAAGTTCTAAGAATGAACTAACAGATGAGATCTAGCTTCTCATCTTACTCCTTCCTTCTGTACTACCTTGATAAGCTCAACTCACTGTCTTGGGGCTTTTAGCATTATGCTTGATGAGACCAGCAGCTTCTTGCATTTGACCCGAACATGACACTCAAAACTTTCCTTTCTGAGAAAAGGCAATCTGAAAGCCACCCAGCCTCCACTAAAATGGCATTCGGGCTGAGTGGGTCAGTGCTACGTGTAGTGTCAAAAGGAGTTTCAACAGACAGCAATCTGAGACCGGGAGATGTGACATGGCAAAAATCAGTGAGGAACACTGTTTGGACTGCCATCTACTGAAGTGTTTGTCACATCACCTGCAACTAACCACCCCACCCCTACACTGCTGCCATTATTTGCCTAATTTGTCTGCATTGATCCTGATGAGCCTGATTGATTCTTGATTGTCAATTAAGCAGTTTCCTTTCCATCTCCAGTTTTATAACTGATTAAACAATAGTCTTTTATACCTCTGCAGTCTTTCTCAGTTTCTGAGACCATTTTGCAATCTGGTGGACTCTAGCTCTGAGCAAGCGATTATAATTGGCATATCAGTGTCTTGAAGTGCCTGTAAGTGTTGTCAGATGGCAGCTGGAGTGGGGCTACAGCATGTCGGTATCTGAAATGTTCTGTGCAACAGTAGGGATGCTTCAGGCTAAATCTCCCCTTTGACTTCCTCATTAAATTGCAGCCAAAATCAATATCCCCCATTATCAATGTCCTGTGGGATATTAATTGGAACTTGGAACTGTGCTAGCCTAATTACTATTGTGGCTCCAAGAGCAGGTTAGAGGCTGGGAATTCTGCAGTAAGTAACTCCATCCTTGAGTCCCAAACGTCTGTCAGCCAGGTACAAGTCATGAGTCAGAAATGTGATGAAATACTTCCTACTGGCCTGGATGATGCAGCTCTGACATTTGAGCTCGACGCCATCTAGGACAAAGCAACTCACTTGATTACCACCCTCTCACTGGTCGCACAGTGGCAACTGTGTTCCACATCCAAGATGACTGTAACAAGTCTCCAAAGCTGCTTTAACAGGACTTTGCAAATTGGTGGCTCCCCACCAACTAGGAGGACAAGGGCATCAGATGCATTGGAACACCAAATCCCATACCTCTCACTTGGAGCAATATTGCTGTTCGTATCACTTTTTGCAGGTCAAAACTCTGGAGCTTTGTCCCGAATAGCACTTGTGGATGTATGTATAGAATACACTGCAACTGTTCATGATGACAGCTGACTATTGCCATTTGGAGGGCATTTAGGGATGAACAACAAAATGTTGGCATTGTCAGTGCCCAACATCCTGTGATAGAATTTTGAAAAAAACTGGAAGCAACTTGTTTATTGCCTAAACTGGGAGTATTTCCTGATTAGAAAAACAAAACCATGGTGTACTTTGGCAGCTGAACCATAATGGAGCTTTCTTTTCAGTTTCTGTGATCTTCCAAAGAGGCATTCAGTCATTCTGCAGTCAAAAATCCAGATATCACTGACTCACTAATGCCACGAAGAAGGGAGGGTAGGAATAGCAGGATACAGCAGATGAATGCAAGGTTGAGGAGCCAATGCAGGGGAAAAGGATTCACATTTTTGGATCAGTGGAATCTCTTGTGCGGTAGAAGTGACCTGTGCAAGAAGAATAGGTTGCACCTGAACTGGAAGGAGACTAATATACTGGGGAGGATTTTTTTTTTTAGAGTTTGTTGTTGGGAATAGGAGCAAGTTTAAACAGCCAGAGCAGGCAAGAACAAAGCAAGAATGAGGTAGAATGGATAAATTAAACTGTATTTATTTCAATGCAAGAGACTGAACTGGTAAGGCAGATAAATTCAGGGGAGGGCATGGATGGGTACATGGGACTGGGATATCACAGCAATTAGAGAAGTGACTTGGATGGACAGGGCTGACAGTTTAAAAGTGCCAGGGTACAGATACTACAGCAAGGATTAAACAGGGCTGCAAGACAGGAGGTGGAGTGTAATTTTTGATTAAGATAAAATTGCTCGACTTAGGACATTCCTGGGAATACATCGAGCGAAGTTCTACCCAAATAAGTGAAGAATAATAAAGGGATGGCCGCCTTATTGGGGGATTGTACAGCAGACCCCCAATAGTCAGCAGGAAGTTGAGGAATGAATTTGTAAAGAGATCTCCGTTATATGTAAGGATAGTAGGGTGGTTATGGTCGGGGATTTTAACTTTCCAACATATACTGGGACTGCCATGGGAAGCATTCAAAAATGAGAGCGCAGAGACAGCATGTTCCTGTTAGAGTGAAGGGCAAAGCTGGTAGGTGTAGAGAATGCTGGATAACTAGAGAAACTGAGGTTTTGGTCAAGAGTGAAAAGGAAGCACATGTCAGGTATAGACATCAGAGATCTAGTGAATCTCTAGAAGGGTATGAATACAGCAGGAGTATATACTTCAGAGGGAAATTAAGAGTGCAAAATGGGGACATGAGATTGCTCTGGCAAATAGGGTTAAGGAGAATCCAAAGGGATTCTACAAATAGATTAAGGACAGTGAGTAGCTCGGGAGAGAATAGGGCCCCTTAAAGATCAGTAAAGCTGCATATGTGTGGAACTGCTGGAAATTAGGGCGATACTAAACACGTATTTTGCATCAGTGTTACTGTGGAGAAGGGTAAGGAAGATCGAGAAAGTGGGCAAATAGATAGTGATGTCTTGAAAAATGTCCACTTTACGGCAGAAGTGGTACTGGATGTCTTAATGCATAAAGGTAGATAAATCCCCAGGACATGATCAGGTCTATCCTAGAACTCTGAGAAGCTAGGGAAGTGATTGCTGCGCCTCTTGCTGAGATATTTGTATCATCGATAGCCACAGGCAAGGTGCTGGAAGACTGGAAGTTAGCTAACATTTAGGAAGTTGGTAAGGAAAAGCCAGGGAACTATAGACCGGTGAGCTTGACATCGGTGATGTGACGTGTATTTGGGAAGGCAAGGACTGATTCGAGATAGTCAGCATGGCTTTGTGCATGGGAAATTGTGTCCCACCAACTTGATTGAGTTTTTTTTTATTTGAAGAAGTAACGAACAGGATTGACAAGGGCACAGCAGTGAATGTGATCTATGTGTACTTCAGTAAGGCGTTTGACACAGTTCCTTATGGTAGGTTGGTTAGCAAGGTAGGATCACATTGAGTACAAGGAGAACTAGCCATTTAGAAACAGAACTGGCTCAAAGGTATGGTTAGTAAGTTTGCATTTGACATTGAAATTGGAGCAATTGTGGACAGCAAAGAAGGTTACCTCAGAGTACAATGAGATCTTAATCAGATGGGCCAATGGGCTAAGGAATAGCAGATGGTGTTTAATTTATATAAACGTAAGGTGCTGCATCTTGGAAAAGCAAATCAGGGCAGGACCTATACACTTAATAGTAAGGTCCTGGGGCGTGTTGCTGAACAGAGACCTTTGAGCGCAGGTTCACAGTTCCTTGATAGTGGAGTCGTAGGCAGACAGGATAATGAAGGTGGTGTTTGGTACACTTGCCTGTGTTGGTCAGTGCCTTGAGCATAGGAGTTGGGAGGTCATGTTGTGGCTGTACAGGACTTTGGTTCGGCAACTTCTGGAAAACTGTACAATTCTAGTCTCCTTGCGATAGGAAGAGTGATGTGAAACTCAAGGGTTCAGAAAAGATTCGTGAGGATGTTGCCAGGGTTTGGAGGGTTTGACCTATAGGAAAGGCTGAATAGGCTGGGCTATTTTCCCTGGAGTATTGGAGGCTGAAGAGTGACCTTTATGAAGGTTTATAAAATCGAGGGGCACGGATAGGGTTAATAAGTAAGGTCTTTTCGCTAGGGTGGGGGAATCCAAAACTAGAGGGCACAGGTTGAGGTGAGAGGGAAAAGATGTAGAAGGGACCTAAGGTGCCAGTTTTTCATGCAGAGGGTGGTGCGTGTAAAGAATGAGCTGCCAGAGGAAGTGCTGGAGGCTGGTACAGTTAGAACGTTTAAAAAGCAACTCGATGGGTACGTGAATAGAAAGGGTTTAGAGGGATATGGGCCAAATGCTGGCAAATGGGACCAGATTAATTTAGGATATCTGGTTGCTGTGGATGAAGATCTGTTTCTATATTGTAGAGCTTTACGACTATTGTAAAATAAGATGGTAAAAGTTTCTTGGGTATATAAAAAGGAGCAGTCACTAGAGAGCATTTGTCCCTTAGGGTGCAACGGGGAAATTAATGAGAAACGAGGAAAGGGCAGCAACATTGGATAAGTGTTTTGTACCTTTTTCACAAGGGAGAAGATGCATTGTAAGAATGGCAAAAACTGATAAGGAGAGCTTACTGACTGTCTGACTCGTGGAAGAATCTAGAACTAGGGGTCACAGTTTAAAAATAAGTGTCTCCCATTCAAGTTGGAAGTGAGGAATTTCTTCTGAGACTCCTTAATCTTTGAATCTCCCTTCCCCCAAAGAGCAGTGGAGGCTGCTTTAAACATATTCAAGGCTGAGTTAGATTTTCAGGAAGGGGAGCTTGGGGTTATGGGAGATCAGGTAGGAAATTGGAGTTGAGGGTATAATTAGATCAGCCATTATTGAATGGCAGAGCAGGTTTGGTGGGCTGAATGGTTTGCTTTTCCTATTTCTTGTGGTGATTGCCTTATTTTGTTCTTCAGTGTTCGTAAATCCATCTGAAGGTTATATTATTAAGAAAGATGGAGATAAGCAAATGAGAGAGGGAAAAAATAGAATGTATTGGTGGTGGAAGGAGGCCTCTACAGGGCATGAACAACTTCCTGGAACATTTGGCCCAAATGACCTGTTTCTGTGCTGCAGGTTCTGTGTATGCAACTTTAAGTACATTGCACTTTCTAGAGTCATTAGCAAAATTGCACGTCTTCACCTGATGAAAGGGCAGTGCTTGGAAAGCTTGTGATTTCCAATAAACGTGTTGGATTATAACCTGATATCGTGTGACTTGTGACCTTGACCACCCCAGTCCAACACTAACACCTCCACAACATAACCTCCTTTACATTTCAGTAAATGTTTGGTGACTGAGAAGTTAATCATGTGAACTCTCCAGTCCAATTTGGCAAGATACAACTATTGACAAAAAGTATCCAATCATCTGAGAGGAGAATTACATTCCAAGCGGGAGTGTTAATTTGTGGGAAGGTGTACTTCATTTGCCAATCCCTATAGATTGACCACGCGTCCAACAGGTTAAACTGGTTCAGCAAAAGTTATTGATCAGTTGGAAAACAGCCCTGAAATCCCTTAGACTTTGTTGTGACAAACATTCACAAAAGATTGCATTCTGTTTTTCTAACCCTCTGCAGTGTCTGTTTAAAAAGTGAGTACGTCTAGGAAGTAATTTGTTAGTGTTTGATTAACTGATGTTGGGCTTACAGACTTGCTGATGCATTAAGTTCGACAAAGGCAATCAGTCAAATAAAATCCTTGATACAAAAGCCAGCAGACAGTAAGCGAATCTGACCTAAAATACAGGTGGTATGTTACAGCCAGTGAATGGAGGAAACTGATCCCTTGTGGGATGAATGTCTTGTGTTCAGCAATGAATTGAGCATATTCTTTCATGGTGTGCCTCTCTCTGAACAGTGTTACCTGAACATGTTTTGCTTCAGGAAAGATTACCAATTCACAGTTCACTTAGTGAGATGCATTTCATGTTATAGCCTCTTTGGTCTGCTGATCTATCTCACTGCAAAGCACAATGAGACATCAGTTCTGTAACTGACATTTAATGCATCTGTTATTGATGTGCATTCTGTGACTTTGGAATAAAGTACCATTTTCAATTTGTACCTCTGACAGATCTAAACCAGATGGGAGCTTGGGATTGAATCTGTCTTCATCCACTCCACTCCATGGCTCAGTGGTCCTGAATGTTATGCTTCCTCACCTCTGTGAAATGCTCCCCATAACAGCACCTGATTGTCAAAAAAAAGTTCCCTTGCAATCTTTACCATTTTTTAAAGACGAATTTCAAACACTTTACTTGGTTCCTGTTAAATGATCATGAGCTGACTGCCTTGTGCAACAATTTACATTTTGACTTTTTAAGCATCTCAGAAATTTAGTATAGGTTTTCCCTCTGCCAGCTGCATTTGTTCTTGGGTCAAATGGATTAGTGCAACTTTATTCCAGCTGTTGGTGAGATTGAACCACATTTTTGTGTAGACTAGGAGACTGGCAGCATTGATAAATGGGGATGTTTTGTTTGGTGCAGTGTGAAATGCTTTGAATTTGGGACTTGACTCGTGAGACTTTGCTGTTTGTGTATCACTGTCTTACCTGATGAGGGAGCAGTTAACGCTAATGTTGGTACTTGTAATATTCCTCACTCTGGAAGCAAATATTCAGACAAGGGTTTGGATAAATTGGCAACCTTGAACTCCAAGCATTTGCTCTGAAAGTGAGCCAGAGACCTGGGAAGGAACTATGAAGTGTTTGGGCACACTTGATGGATTGTTTGTGGAAGGGTACCAATGCAGGAGTTTAATTGTTTTGTACATAGTGTATTTTAGTGTGTGGGTGTATGCACAGGAAATGTGTGCGCAAGGATATTTAACACAATTGTTGGGGGGTGTGGGGACGAGTGAGAGGAAGTCAGCAACTTTACCCAGTTGCATTGTTATTTGAGTTGATGTTAATGACTGGAGTGTCCTGGCACTTCTCCGCCCACATTGTGAGAAATCGTGCTTTGAATTGTAGGTTTGGCTGCTGTTTGAAATTGGGCCTTTGCCAGCTGGTGAGTTTCCACTGCGTTTGCTGCCAGATTCACTCAGGAGATGAGGGTTTTGGGTGATGTGGGAGCAGCATAAGCCTGGGGAGGAGAAAATAGAGAATCAGAGGATATTTTAAAAAAAGTCCAAAGTTTGATTTACTGTAACTTAAATTAACAAAAACTGATTCAGCCAGTTTGTACCTACAGTCTTAAGAACTTCAAAGGTTGATTAATAAAGCCAGCGGAACCGAGCCTGTCTTTGGTAGCTCATTTGTGGGAGTCCTTGTTATTAGTCATTTCAAAATTATATCTTGTGTAGAAGTGAATGTAATTTAAAAATAACTTCCCATGCAACATTATTTGTTTAAAATTTACTGACTGACCAGAACCAGACAACTAACTCTGCTCCAAGGATGCTTAGAAATATGTCATGTTGACTCTAAATGTGGAATCTCTCGTGTGGGATAAACTAGCTGACAACGGTGGAAAATGGAGGTGCCTGTGGACTGATGTACTTTTGACGATTGATGGCAACCATGAATTGGTGACAGGTGCCCAAATGGCAAACAACTACTCCTAATGCTCAATTGGCACTTAACGTGGGGCACTTGTAGCAGCACCTACTTATCTCAGATCAGTCTCTTCAGCTGTCAGTAGAAGTGCACAATATGAACCCATGCCGCTCCCACATGATTCGCATCTCTATCACATCACCGCTTGCAGATGACGCAAAAATTGGCTGTGCAGTTGATAATGAAGAGGATAGCTTTTGACTGCTGGGTGGCATTAATTGTATTTAATTCTGAGGCTATGCGCTGGGGAAGGGCAAACAAAGCAAGGGAGTACGTGATAAATGGGAGGATATTGCAAGGCTTAGAAGACGTAAGAGATCTTGCAGTGCATGTCCACATGTCCTTGAATGGTGTAAAGCTGGTAGATAAGTTAGTAAGACAGGCAATCTGAGCTGCTTTCCTTCATTGGTAAGGTAAAAAAGACACCTGAGTTTTTGTACAGTTCTGGTCAACCCTTTACAGGAACGGCATAATTGCTGTGAGCAAATGTTACAAGCTTGTTGGCTTGTAAATTGCAGCTATGAGGATAGATTGGATAAGTTGAGGTTGTTTTCTTCAGAAGAGATGAGACTAAGAGATAATTAGATTGCGATCTTCAAGGTAATGTGGAGCTTGGATAGAGTAAGGGATACATTTTGCTGTCCAGCCAAAAGGTCTATTATCAGGGGACAGATTTGAGTTAATTGGCAGAAGGGTTACAAGAGACATGGAAAGCATTTTTACCCAGAGTGGTAAGTTTGTGGAATTCACTGCTCATTGTGGTGACTGAGATGGAAACCCTTAACACAGTTAAAGGAACCGGATCTACATCCAAAGTACTGTAGCCTGCAAGGTTTTGGACTGGTGCTGGAAAGTTGAATTATAACGATGAGCTAGTTTATTCAGATGCTGCAGACATGATGGGCAAATGGTTGCTGTGTGCTGCTTAGATGGAGGAAAAGATGTTGATGATTTGCTGTTAGGTTAGTAGAACAATGAGTGCAGCTGAATGTGCTTTGGAAAGCTGAAGTCGTATTCTTTCGTTAGAGTCTCGGGGACAGAAAACTGTTAGGCTCAGACATAATGGGAACTGCAGATGCTGGAGAATCAGAGATAACAGTGTGGAGCTGGATGAGCACAGCAGGCCAAGCAGCATCTCAGGAGCACAAAAGCTGACGTTTCAATCCTAGACCCTTCATAGAAAAGGGTCGTCTGAAGGGTCTAGGCCCAAAATTAAGGTTAACTTCCATTTGGTATTTGAGTACAGTGGTTGATCACGAACTTGAACTTGCTGTCAGGCTTTTTGTCACACTACGTATTAATAGTTGCAGTATTTCCTCAATGTGTGGTGTTGGGTTCTTGTCTAGCTGATGTGGTCAGTAACTACACGTGACAATTTTTGACTGAACTATCAAGTCCACTGCAGATGGGGATTTTATAGGCTTGTGTGTTGTAAACTGCTGTGCCAACATTTCCTGATGTTTATTTTCCTTGTGTCAAGTTGCCATGGAGTTGTAAGCTCTAATTAATAGCTGGCTGTGAGAACTAACTTGCCTATCCTAAATTGTACAGCAGTGTGTAAAAGCTGTTCAGATTGTAGATATTCACTGAGTGCTAACATTATTTGAAGCTTATGGTTAGTGCCTGTGATTGTCAGAGAATTATAGTTAGAAATCCAAACCACTTTGGGCTTGCCCTTGGTGATGAGTAGAGAGCAAGCACATTTTAAATTTTACCACAGTTCTTCTGAGCCCCAAGCCTATGAAGTCTCAATAGCAGAACTGTTGTCACTTGTCATTGGAGCTGTGTTGCTGTTGTCAGTAAAGATGTCAATACAGTCAACATCAGTGAGGTATGATCACATGGCCAGAGTGTGCTGAGTGACAGTTCTGTATGAAGCCTTGTTCAATAAAATGTAATGTTTGTCGACCACTTAGCCTCCTGCAGCCTTATTGATTGCAGTGAAGGGTACAAAGTCCACCAAGATCCATGACAGTGATGAGTCAGAAGTTATTTCCTTCCTGTACAGTTAACATGTCTTTCTTGCCTCTACTCCATCTCTCCTGTAATGTTCTATTTCTGAAAGAGACCAAAAGACTTGACTTGCTAGGTTCCTGGACTGATTGTCTGAACAGGCAAGCCTGTTGTCTGTCAGCAAACATCGCCTATGCTTCACTCCCTTGTTCACCTATTTGAATGCCCCACTGCCAGATTGCAGTTCTCCATTCTGGTGCTATTCTGGGCTTTAACCCCTGAACAAACATGTCTTGTACTTAAGACAACAAAGTGTGGGGCTGGATGAACACATGCCAGCATCAAGCAGCATCTGAGGATCACAAAAGCTGACGTTTTGGGCTTGTGTACTTAACCCCAGTTTTTCTCTGTGTTTGCTTTTGGCATTATAGTGTTTCCTTCCCATTCTGCTGGCTGCTTTAGTGGAAGGAGGGCAAGTGACTGATACGCAAGCAGTCATACTTGATCCTATCTGGGGCTGGCAAAGTGTGGTAGAACCTGGGGTCAAGTAAGCTCGCCTTTAACTGAAGTAGTAAAGGGTAAAGGGGTCTGAGGACCAGGACGCGATAGGGCTGAGTACTTTAAGACTACAATGTGGTTAGATGCAGAGTGAGTGGAAACTGGGGTGCTGGATGGAGTGGGGTCAAAATTTTGGTGGTTACAGGGATATTGGCAAAGATAATATGGCTGAAATATGCAATTTCTGTGTAGTTAACAATAGTGTAGTAACCCATAATATACTTTGTGCAAACATGTTAAATCACCGGAAATAGACAATAGGTGCTGGAGTAGGCTATTCGGCCCTTCGAGCCAGCACCACCATTCATTATGATCATGGCTGATCATCCACAATCAGTATCCTGTTCCTGCCTTATCCCCATAAACCCTTGATTCCACTGCCTTTAAGAGCTCTATCTATTTCTTTCTTGGAAGTAATGCATGAGACTATGAAGGAATGCCTGATACGGGGCAAGATGGTTGTTCTGTGGGTTTTCTAATTTTGATGAGCTTCGTTGAGTCTGCCACGTCAAACAGTTTAAAGGCTGCTTATGTTAATAATTAAGCTTCTGTTTGTTTTTTTAATATGTAGAATTCTCTTGGGAGCACAAATCCAAATAGAGTTCACTCAGACTAGCCCCTGAATCTTGTGCCCCAGGGTAAGGAGGATAGCTTCCTGGCTATTAGCTGAAAAGTGCTGTGTAAATACTGATGCTCAAATCAGAATGAGCTTGGTCATACCAGCAGTGGGAATCAGACTCTGAAGACAGCCTTACAGGCCTTTGTGCACAAGGGCAAGATCACAGAAATTCAGGGTATGGGGATTATGGAAGAGTACTATTTACTTCAGGTGTATTGGGTGTTGCTTGTACAGCCAGCATTTATTGCTTTGACAGGGAGACCTGAACCGCAATCATGAGAGTGGCTTCGTGGGCCAACTGCGGGGCAGTTGAGAATCAACCACATTGCTGTGGGTCTGCAGTCACATGCAGGCTAGAAGGATATTCGTGAACCAGATGGATTTTTGTCAGCTAACCAAAAGTAATGTGCTCCCATATTACCTTTACTAGCTTTTTAATCTAATTTATCAAATTAACTAGATTTAAATTCCCCAGCTGCCATGCTGGGATTTATATTCCTGCGTACAGGTTGTTTAGAAACCTAATCACGAGCTGTCTTGTTTGTGTTGTGGTCCCTTCTGCCCCGTTGAGACAGACGTGGAGTGATTTAAGTGTACTTTAACTGAAGTTTGAGAAAACCCCGTTCAGGATTCTCAAAATCAGCATTGTTTTTTTTTCCATTTGGCCGCTCTGCTCTTCCGTGGGCGAAGTGCCTTCTCTCACTGACCAGTTAAAAATGATTCAAAGACATCCTTGCAATCCAGATCAATGAGTGAACAGCACTCTCCAGCATCCATTCATGGTTACATCATGGTAATTGCTGAGGGTTGCGCAGTGTGTGTGTATTTAATGAAGAACAAACATTCTTGGTGATCTGTACCTGACTGCTAGAGAGACGTAAACACGTACAGATGCAAAATCACAGCAAGATCTGTTTGGCCTCTCCCAGGAGTCAGGGCTGCCACATTGTTCCAGCTTTGTGCTGCACAGAAAACGAAGATGGTGCTTCACATAGACAGAAGCCACAATCTGGTCCAAATATCAATTTCTACCAGATATCATTAACACTTGGAGCTTCTAATTAAAAGTCACACTCGTGGAGATTCCAGCAGATAAGCTATTCAGTGGCCTTCAGAGATGATGGGAACTGCAGATGTTGGAGAATCCAAGATAACAAAGTGTGAAGCTGGATGAACACAGCAGGCCAAGCAGCATCTCAGGAGCACAAAAGCTGACGTTTTGGGCATAGACCCTTCATCAGAAAAGGGGCATGGGGAGAGGATACTGAAATAAATAGGGAGAGAGGGGGAGGCAGACTGAAGATGGATAGAGGAGAAGATAGGTGGAGAGGAGAGTATGGGTGGGGAGGGGATAGGTCAAGGGGGCGGGATGAGGTTAGTAGGTAGGAAATGGAGGTGCGGCTTGAGGTGGGAGGAGGGGATAGGTGAGAGGAAGAACAGTTTAGGGAGGCGGGGACGAGCTGGGCTGGTTTTGGGATGCACTGGAGGGAGGGGAGATTTTGAAGCTTGTGAAATCCACATTGATACCACTGGGCTGCAGGGTTCCCAAGCAAAATATGAGTTGCTGTTCCTGCAACCTACGGGTGGCAGTGTTGTGGCACTGTAGGAGGCCCAGGATGGACGTGTTGTCTAAGGAATGGGAGGGGGAGTTGAAATGGTTCGCGACTGGGAGGTGCAGTTGTTTACTGCAAACCGAGCGTAGGTGTTCTGCAAAGCGGTCCCCAAGCCTCCTCTTGGTTTCCCCATTGTAGAGGAAGCCACACCGGGTATAGTGGATACAGTATACCACATTGGCAGATGTGCAGGTGAACATCTGCTTGATGTGGAAAGTCATCTTGGGGCCTGGGGTGGGGGTGTGGGGGCAGGTGTGGCACTTCCTGTGGTTGCCGGGGAAAGTGCTGGGGCTGGAGGGCAGTGTGGAATGGACAAGGGAGTTGTGGAGAGAGTGGTCTCTCCGGAAGGCAGACAAGGGTGGAGTTGGAAAAATGTCTTTAGTGGTGGGGTTGGATTGTACTTGGCGGAAGCGTCAGAGGATGATGCGTTGTATCCAGAGATTGGTGGGGTGGTATGTGAGGACGAGGGGGATCCTCTTAGGGTGGTTATTGTGTGGGCGGGGTGTGAGGGATGAGTTGCGGGAAATGCGGGAGACACAGTCAAGGGTGTTCTTGACCACTGCGGGGGGGACGTTGCGGCCCTTGAAGAATGAGGATGTCTGGGAAGTGTGGGAGTGGAATGCCTCATCCTGAGAGCAGATGCGGCGGAGGCGACGGAATTTGGAATAGGGGATGGAATTTTTGCATCTCCCCATCCCCCTTTTTCTGATGAAGGGTCTTGGCGCGAAACATCAGCTTTTGTGTTCCTAAGATGCTGCTTGGCCTACTGTGTTCATCCAGCCCCACACTTTGTTATCAGTAGCCTTCAGTACGTTTTCACTTGCCTACAAGAAATGACTTGTTCCTACTATTGTACAAGTCTGATGAGCTGCTTTTGACTGAAGAGGATCGTTGGCTCAGTGCTTGTACTCTCTGGAGGTTAAACAGATTGCTAAATTACTGTTATATTTTGTCTCCTTCAGCCAACAGAAAATGGATTTCTTGGCATAAGTTTTCTTGCCCTAGTCATGTTTGGTTTATATGATGATATTTACTTTGATTTAAAGTTCTGAATTGTTTTGCTTTATTTAAGAAATTTTGAGTTTGCAGCAGATGTATTCGTGTATTTTGAAGTTTACTGAGATTAAAACAATGTCTCATGTTTACCATAGATAAGTCTGTGATCACCACGCTTAAACATTTTGTTTGTGACCCATGTGTTTATTTTGTGAGCTATAAAATATTACCGTGAAATATGAAAAGATGCTGCACTAGTGTTGTAATGTCTGTCATCATTCTTGTTTGACTAAATATTTGTGGTGGAACTTGTGGATCTGATGTTAAAGAAGCAAGTGCAGTTGGTCCATCAATGTAGGAGAACGTACACAGAAATGTTTTTTGGCTTGTAGCCTCAAGGTGCTTTCCTGTGTGTGTGTGTGTATATCTTTGAATACAGTTGTTTGGCTTTACTGTGCTGTCTTACTAACTGTGGCACCTTCAGGGTTTAAGTGGTTAGATCAGATCCTAGCACAGATTGCAACAAAAACAAAGTTGCTGGAAAAGCTCAGCAGGTCTGCCAGCACCTGTGAAGAAAAAAACAATTAACATTTCGGGTCTGGTGACCCTTCCTCAGAGTCTTGCACGGATTGACTTTGTCCTTCTGCTTGTAGAGTGAACTTTTGCATCCATGTTTCTTTCCTTCCAAGTCTTGTGCCCAGTTGTTTGTTTGTTGTAAACATATGGCTTTGAATATTCTGTTAGTAATAATTTTGTACTTGAAACAAGAAACCTTTCATCCAAATGTTTGTGAAATGGGGCTTTCTCTTGCCGCAGTTGACATTCCGTTCAGCTGCTGATCTGAGGGTCTGCCTCCAATAGAAGACATTGATTTGAGTGTTCAACAGAGTAGAATATCTTGCCTAGTCTTTGCACATTTCAGATCTAAAGAAAACTAACTCTGAACACAGCTGCATGATTTCAAGAGGCTTTTGTAAAGAGGCGTGCAGGGTGGAGATCAATAGAAAGGAATTGTGGAGTGCGACAGTTTGACAACTGAATTGGAGACACTGTAAGGTCAAAAATGCAATGTCAGACTAAAAGGAAGTGGAGAGCGTGGGGCTGGATAGAGTTGCACAGTTGGGGTAGGGTTTGAGCACATTAGGCGAGGTTTCAGAAGCTAATATGCTAGAAACAGATAGCAAGAACTGCAAGTGCTGGAGTCAGTCAACATAGTGTGGAGCTGGAGGAACATAGTCGGTCAGGCAGTATCAGAGGGACAGGATGGCCGACATTTCAGGTCAGGACCCTTCAGAAAGTTCAGAAGGGTACCAACCTGAAACGGTGACTTTCCTGTTCCCCTGATGCTGCCTGAGCACCTATGCTAGATGCAGGTTCAATGGAAGATAACAAAGCTGGAATTGGATTCAGAAGACAAACTGCTGTAATTGTTTTTGAGCTTGAACATATAGGAGGCATGGTTGGTAAGTTTGCAAATGACACCAAAATTGGTGGTACTCTGGACAGTGAAGGTTATCTAAGAATTCAAAGAGCTCCTGATCAATTGTATCAGTGGGTAGTGGATGGAGTTTACATTGGATAAATGCAAGGTATTGCATTTTGGTAATACAAACAGGTGCAGGACTTGTACGATTAATGGTAAGGCCCTGGGTAGTGCTGTAGAAGAGGGACCTGCATCACGGGCAGACAGGGTGGTTAAAAAAGTGTTTAGCACACTTGCCTTCATTGCTCAGACCTCTGAGTATAGGAGTTGGGATGTTCTGTTGATGTATAGCATGTTGGTGAGGACTGTTCTGGAATACTGTGTCCAGTTCTGGTCACCCTGTTACAGGAATTGCATTATTAAGCAGGGGAGGGTTCAGAAAAGCTGTACCAGGATTTACCAGGAATGGAGGGTTTGATAGAAAAATAGACTGAACAGGCTGGGGCTTTTCACTGGAGTGTAGGACGTCGAGGGGTGACCTTTATTGCGTGTCATTAAATCATGAAGGGGTCAGATAAGGTGAATGACAAGACTGTTTTCCCTATGGGGAAGTTCAAAACTAGCAGTCATATTTTTAAGGTGAGAGAAGAAAGATTTTAAAAGGAAGTGAGAGGCCATTTCTTACAGTGGTTCATGTGTGCAATGAACTGCCTGAGGAAATGGCAGATGGAGATACAGTTATGACATTTAAAAGACATTTGAATAAGTATATGAATGGGAAAGATTTTGAGGGATATGGGCCAGTTTAGTTTGGGAATATGGTTGGTGTGGACAGGTTGGAATGAAAGGTCTATTTCCATGCTGTATGACTCAATGCTTCTAGTCTTTAACCGCTCCTTTACCAGCTCTCACTTGTTTTCTAAACGTCTGCTAGGTTTTCACCCATTTGCAAGGACAAGCTTGGATCACCACTGCTTTCACCTTTTGTAGCTTTTCTGTGGGACTTTGACATTCTTGAAAGTTGAGGTGCAGTTTGTTGGGGATTTCAGCTTTATGGTTCAAGTAGTCAAAGAAGTTGACGAGACAAGATATTTCTAATAGATTAGTCAGTAGATTAATATTATACAGGCAGTCCTCAAATGTTTAATTAAGGTAATCAATTCCATTACTTCATGCAGACCGAAGCAACACACCTGACTCTAACTGACTGTTTTGATTTCCTTTTTGGATGTGAGCCTAATGTCAGCCTGTTGTTTTCCCATAATGGTGGTTAGTGACTTTTAAATTTTTTTCCCAATCGCATCGCAGTCCTTGAAGACAAATGGTATCTGCCACTGGGAACTGCTGTGTTTTGAGCAAGTCCAGCCTGTCTTCTAATGCAATTTATTAATCATACCACGTGTGTTCTAGTTGTTTTCCCTTGATCTGGGAGCAAGTAACCTCCTTTATTTCACTCAGATCTTTGGCATTTTCCTTTTTGTTCAATTACAAATTGTAGCTTTTGCTTCTAATTATACATGCTTTCTTTGGTTCTGCATTACCTCGGCCACAGTGACCCCCTTCACTTTTATTCTTGCAATGTTTATAATGGGGTAATTTCTTCATTTAGCAATCTCTGACTTAGTAGAATGCTGATAGCTAGACTGTAAATACTTTTAAGTGATAGTTACCTTCAAATGAAGTAGTGTTCAATACACTGCACCCGATGTGGCCTACTCTACTTTGGAGAAACCAACTGCAGACTGGGCTACCCGTATGCTTTGTCGAACACCTCCAGCCAGTGCACAAGTAGGACTCTGACCTGTAGCCAGTCAGTTTAACACCCTGTTTTTCTCACATACACACTTGTCTGCCCTGTGTACGCTGCAATGCTCCAGTGATTCATATAGCAAACTGAGGGAACAACATCTCATCTTTACAACCTTCTGGACTCAATATTGAGTGTAACACCTTCAAATTGTGAAGCAACACCCATTCCTTCCCTTCCTTTTAGTTTTACTTATTGCATCCTCTGTCACCATGTCCTCTCTCTCCCCTCCCACTCCAGTGGGACTGTCTGTTCTTTCCAGTTTGGCACTTAGACACACTGTTGTCTTGCCATTCTCACGTACTGATCACTTAATTTGTGCTATTAGCACCTTTTGCCTTGGCTCTGATGAACAGACATACAGAACATAGAATAGTACAGCACAGTACAGGCCTTTCGGCCAACCATGTTGTGCCAAACTTTTACCCTAATACTAAGGTCTATCTAACCTCCACCCCTACCTTATACTATCATTCATATGCCTACCTACCAGCTACTTAAATGCCCCTAATCTTGAAATTTTAGCTTGCTGTCCCCCCTGCCCCTGCATGGGTGCTGCCTGACCTGCTGTGGATTCCTGCATCTGTAATGTTCAAAAACCTCCTTGAATTCATTCAGATTACTACTTCACTCATTTCAATGATCTTCAATTTTAGCTCTTCAAATTATATTTTGAATTAAGAAGGATGTTAAATACAATCTGTCACTGTCCCCAAGAGGGTCCTGTTGCTCCTCACATGATGTCTAGGTCATTTACAAATACCCAGCTTATGGTTAGCATCATTGCTTCTGTGGTGCTCCTGAGATGCTGCTTGGCCTGCTGTGTTCATCCAGCTCCACACTTTGTTATCTTGGATTCTCCAGCATCTGCAGCTCCCATTATCTTTGCTTCTAGCCTTCCTGGCACTGAGATATGAAGTGCTCATTAGCTATACTTAGAAGTTGGCTCTAAAACTCAAGCATTATCTCCTTGTTTCTATGCCTACTCTTATACACTCTGTTCACTTCAGAGAAGAAGCTTTTTTGATCTAGCATCAGTCTCTTACCTTGATTTTATTGGATTGTTCAAAGAATGGGAACAGCCACTTGAGTATGTTCTGCACCACCACTCCATATATTGCTATCATTTAATGTTATCCTATCTATTAGGCATAAGAAGTCAGACACTTGTCCTTTCAAGCCACTTTGTCATTTCTGAAGTCTGAAACTAGATCATCATTTTAATGTTTAAACTTGAAAGAATCCTGACAAGTCTATGTAGTCTACTATAGTAATTCCAGGTTTAAGCAGTCTACCATCATAATTTAAACTCTTTTGCTTTTATTTTGATGATTTTGCACTGAAGCCCTTCCAAGGCTAGTATGTGTTTCCTCAAGGGTGGTCAGGTGAGTCACTGGTTAGCACTGCTGCCTCACATTGCCAGGGACCTGGGTTTGATTCCACCCTTGGGTGACTGTCTATGTGGAGTTGTCTATGTGCATGTTTTCCCTGTGTCTGAGTTCTGAGGAAGGATCACCGGGCCCAAAATGTTAACGATTTCTTTTCATTCACAGATGCTGCTAGACCTGCTGAGCTTTTTCAGCCAATTTTGTTTTTGTTCTCCCAGTATCTACGTGGGTTTCCCGTGGGTGCTTCAGTTTCCTCCCACAGTCCAAAGATGTGCAGTTTAGGCAGATTGGCGGTGTTAGATTTCCCATGGTGACCAAGGATATGCAGGTTAGCCATGGGAAATGCAGGGTTACAGGCTGTGGTAGGGAGTGTGTCTGGATGGTGTGCTATGTGGAGGGTGGGTGTGGATTCAGTGGGCTGAATGGTCTGCTTCCACGCTGGTATGGATTCTAAGTGGTGTATTCCCCAAATTGCTGCCCTTCAGATATGGTCTAGTACAGCTGAAGTGCATCCCTTTTGAATTGCAGCTTCCTTGTGATAAAGGCCAATGGTACATTAGTATTCTTCATTACCTATTGTGCTCATGCATTAGTGATTCATGTATGTAGAGACATGTAAATCATTTGCTGTTCCAGAGCTCCAAGTCTCTCACCATTTTAAAAAATGCCCCGTTTGTCTTTTAGGTTCAAAGAATGCCTCAAACCTTCCCCTCACTCATCAACCTCTGTCTGACACATTTTGTTCAATCACTTACTGCATGTCTGTTTGCAACTTCATGTTCCCATCCAAAATAACATTGTATTTCTCTTAACCTGGTGCCATCTTTAAACTTAAATATGCAAAATGTCTCTTTGTTCAAGTCATTGATACAAATGTTGAAAAAACTGAGGACCTGTTGTCACATGCTTTTATCCCTGCTGCCTTGTCTCCTCTGCGCAAGAAATTTCCAACCCATGTTTAAAAGCTCCTTTCGTTCCCTTGCATCTTGCTTTTAATAATCTTTCAACAATTGACTAAATTCAAGCTGTTTTCAAATAGCTCTTCAATTTTATTTGTTCTTGTACAGAGATTTGAATGAAATAAATCAAAAAATACAGATGCTGGAAATGAGGAACAAAGACAGAGCAATTGCTGGGCCTGGCAACATCTGTAGACAGAGAGTCCAGTGACCCTCCCCCAGAATGTTCAGAGGTTTGAATTTCTTGCTTCTTGGTTAGCAAGTGACAACTTGTATCAGTAGTACAATTGTGTTACAGAGTGGCACACTGGTCCTTCGTGGATAGCAAACCTTGGGAATCCAGTACCTTGGCACGCAACTGCCTTGTTGAAGTTCACTACTTAGCTGATTCATTGAAAGCGGATGATATTTTCTTAAAATTTCCTTTAACGTGTGGAAATGATATCAGGTTGTAGTTACCCTGGGAATTTCCTTTGCTCATTGAGGGACGTTTTTTCAGTTTTACAGTAAGCAGAACTGAAGCCATCTAGCCTGCAAAAGCTGCAATAATTTAGTGTCTTGCAACTGCATTTTTAAATTGCTTTACACAGTTGTTATTTAATAGAAAAATTCCTTGGTCAGAAGTGGGGGTGTAGAGAAGGAACTGTGCAGACAGACTGACAACTCCCACGTCTTAGCTTAGTTTTGAAATTTATCTGTTGGCGGGGGGAGGGAGGGCCTTGCTAGCCAGGCTAGCATTTGATTGCCCATTCCTAACTACACAATTGAGAGTCAGTCTCATTGTTGTGGGTCTGGAGTTGCATGTAGGCCAGACCAGCTATTCATTCTTTCTTAAAGAATGTTTTTGAGCCATGTGGGTTTTTAACGACCATCAGTACTGGTACCATGGCATCCATTACAGTAGCTTTTAGTTCAAGATTTTATTGAATTCACATCTCACCATGAATACCGCCTTTGCCCCCACAACATTAGTTTGGGGTTCTGGATTACTACTGCAGTGACATTACCGCTACTCGATCACCTTTGCACCTTAGTACACCTTGCTCACAGGCCTACATTAGCTACAGGTGCAACGAAACCTTTTTTCTTTTTGAAAAGTCTTCTCCTTGCTAAAATGGCCTACAGTGGTAAGGCAGCCGATAGGCTAAGGAGGGAAAAAATGTTGCCAGTTGCAGGGGAAAGTGGAGTGTCGTCAATAAACAAAAACATGAACCTTTAAAACCAAGGCAGTCACTAGTAATTGCAGAGGTTGACTAAAAGGTGTCTTTGAGACACATAATGCACATGTAATCAAGACAAGTAGAGCCAAACAAGCAAGGACCTTTTTGTTTTGGGTTTCAAAGTAGCAGTTTTGTACAGCTATAAAGTGTTTTAGTGAGACTGCACTTGGAATACTGTATACGGTTTTGGTCTCTTTACTTAAAGGGTACAGTTGTGTATTAGCATTTCAGAATATTCACTTGTCTGATTCTGGTGATAAAGGGGCAATCTTGAGCAAAAGTTGTGCGGGTTGGTCCTAAACCTAGTGGAGTTCAGGAGAATGAGAAGTGATGAAGTTGGAATATGCAAGATTGTGAGGAGATTTGATAGTGTTGCTGAGAAGATGTTCCTCTTTGTGACAGTGTCCATGCAAGGCCCCTATCATAGGTATTCATTCCCTCCTTTCAGAGATTGCTTAAAAACCCACCTCTTCGAGCAAATGTTGGTTAATTTGTCTTTTATATTGGTGTCAGGCTATGTTTGATATTACTTCTGTGAAGCACCTTGACACATACATAAGGGTTATGTAAATGCAGCTGGTGATTGTTGGCCTCACCTCTGCCATGGGTGTGAAATTTCAGCATCTGTGGAAGCAGTGGGTTTGAATTTTTATTACTTCTGTGTGTTTTTCATTTGATCCAATATAACTCTATTTCTGTTGGAAGAATATAGTTTTTTTAATCCAGAAACTAGCTTGATTGAGGTTTCTGTAGAGACTCCTGAAATGCGTGCACATCCAGCTTCGGGCTGACAAAGAAAAATTATTCTGATTTAAGAACCGCACCATAATTAGGTTTAAAATGAGCTCAAGCAAGTGTGATGCAGATTGTTCTATGAATATTGGATTGTTACCTTCCATTTAATGATTGGGATCTCTTTGCCCCTTGCCCCAAGGTGGAGCACAGTGACTCATTTCTCCTGAATGTAGTTCATTGTTGCTCTTGGTTAAAGTGGCGTAACATATGTGGAATAAAAATGGAAAATACTGGAAATTTTCAGCAAATCTGGTTTGTATCCCTGGAAAGTGAAACAGTGGCTATTTCAATCCCAATATGGAACAGTCCCTGAATGTATGTGAGCACATAGTGTAGTTAGTTTTGTGATTTTTTTTTCCAGTTGAAATCTCTAACTTGTTTTGAAGTGGAGCCATCTCTGTCCCCAGAGTTCAAATTTGAGTGTGTTTCACTGACAACAGCATGCATATATGTAGTCAAAGCAAGAAAATGACTTTAATGAAGCACAATGGGACATTTATGTATTCTCTAATGTACATATTATTTATATGTAATTACTTTGTATTTAATCTAAAGAAATGTTAAAGTGCTTCACAAAGCATTAAATAATGAACAGTCAGTTGGACAACGATGACCAAAAGCTCAGCTAATGTGATGGGAGGGGTTTTGTTTGACAATGAAGTGATTTTGATGTTGCGATGGGGTTTCTAAGCTAAAGTTTCACTATTTGAAAAGTATTAAATCCTTTGGAACTGTTGTTTCCAGAGTTGCAATCTTAACACCTTGTAATAATTTGAAGAGTCATAGGCCATTTTGGAGGATGCTGTGCGCAAGTTTTTGGTTTTGAATCTATTGCCTGTCTGATTTCATGACATCTCATCATTGAAATTATGGACTTTCTGTACTGTTTCAAACTGCTGAAAATTAATTGCAGCTTATCCTTTGCTCTCCCTTTCAAGCATTTCTAGCAACTGGGATGTGTGTGATCTTTTTTTTTAAAGAAAATCTTTTTTCTCCCCTTTTTTTTTCAGGGTAATATTCGCGCCAAGGTGGATTTGCCAAATGAAGTTAGCCTTCCCCCTGCCGTCTCTGGGACTGGAGCAGATGGCAGTGGGGTTGGCGATGGTGAAGACGATGGTTCAGCTCCGAGTCCACAGAGTGAAGCGGTCACAAATGAATTGCAGGAGCTCACATTGCAGTCAAACAATGGCCTCTCTCCATTGAACAAAAGAAAAAATGGTGAGTACCTGTGGACTGCATATAGTACAGTAGTGCCTTGCATATTGGCAGTTTGTGGTCTTGCCCTAATCTCGTGCGCATGTGAGATTTTGCCACTCAAAACTTTAATCTGGAGCTTGGTGAAAATAGGATCAAATACAGTTGCGATGTCTTGTGTGCTTTAATAGTTTGCCAATGTTTACGCAAAAACTATTCTCTCTAGTACAATATCTATAGGAATCCTAGCATCAGAACTGTGATGCTTTAAGAGTTTGTACAACCTGCACAGCTAAAGGTCCAGTCTAGCTCAATGGGTAGCATTCTTGCCCGTAAATCAAATAATCGTGGTACAAAGTACTACTGCAGATACTTAAAACTATCATGAAGGCTAACAACCCCAGGTCTTCTGCATTGCTGGGTGCCGTCTTTTGGAGTAACTATTAAACCAGCCTGCTTTCTGCCCCTCCAAGTTGATTCCACAGCACCGTTCTGAAATGGAGAATGGAAACTCTTCTTGTAGTGTTGACCAGTAGTTCTCCCCAAACCAGTGTTGCTAGAACAGATGAGGTGATCATATTGCTTAATCATGGGAGCACGCTGTGCAGCAGCCAACTTGTGCACTACATGCATTCCAAAAGTAACTACAGCCCATAAGCATTTCACAGGCCATGTAATATTCTGGGATGACCAGAAACAGTGAAAATACTATCTGAACACTTTATTTTCTTCCCATGATTTAATGGAGCTGGTGAGCAAAGCTGCCTTAATTAGTGATGTGAATGATTCCATAAATATGATAGAGTATGTTTGCTTGAGACTGGATATCGTGAGCTCTGGGAGTTGGCAGTGGCATGAGTGGTTGTGTTCTTTCTTTCTTTGTAACTCAGGGTGAGGTCAGTTTCAAACAAGCATTTAAAAAAAGTTGCAAAATGTAACTGAAGTTAACATGCAGATTTGTTATTTTCCCTGTCATCTGTTTTCAATTTTCAGAAAATGTGAAAACTGTTTCTTGGAGATGTTGTACTTTGAATTGTTTATACAGTTTCTTAATCAAAGCTGTGCTTTGTATGTGAATCAGCAAACTACATCAGTTTAGATTTGTGGTTTTCATTGGAGGCATCTCAGTCAAATGATGCTAGATACATTTAAACAGGACAGGCAGCATCTTTGGAGAGAAAATTGGAGATTTTGTCAGAACTGATGGTAAGTGCAGATACCGAATTCAAAAACAAACTTGTTTTAAACTTTGATTAACAGCAACATCTGCACAACTTACCTAAAGTTCAAAGCCTCTTCAGGAAGTTGCACAGATCTTAATGTTGGAATTTACTCAAAACATGGTGCAAGTTGCACTCAATGTAACAATAGTGATGTCTCAGTAATTGTATTTGAGTTCACAGTTGTGAGCAGCCTGAGGGTAAAGAATCATACAGAATGGAAACAGACTCTTCAGCCCAACATGACCCCAAACTAAACAAGTCCCACTTGCTTGTATTTGGCGCATATCCCTCCAAGTTTTTCCTATTCATGTACGTATCCAAACGTCTCTTAAATGTTGTAACTGTACCTGCATTTGCCGCCACTTCTGACACTTTATTTCAAATGACCCACTCTGGTTTTAAAAAGAAATTGCCCCTCATGTCCTTTTTACATGCTTCTCCTTTATGTTAAAAATACACGCCCCCTTGTTTTGAACTCCACCAGTCTAGGGAAAAGACTTGCTATTTACTTAGCTGTGCCTCTGATTTTACGAACCTCTAAGATCACCTGTTAACCTTTACACTCCAATGTAAAAAGTTCCAGTCTAAGCATCTTTGTTGATAAGTCAAGCCTTCCATTCCCAGCAGCATCCTGGTAAATCTATTCTAAACCATCTCCATTTTAATATTATCCTTCCTACAGCAGGGTGACCATAATTACATGCGGTACTCCAGAAGAGGCCTCACCGATATCCTGTACAAGCTCAAAATGACTCCACTCTGATACATAATGGTCTGAGCAATGCAGGCAAGCATGCTAACCACTGCCTTAACCACCCTGCCTACCTGTGATGCAAAGTTGAAAGGATTACATTCCTGAACCCCTAGGTGTCTCCATTTTTACAATGCTATCCAGGGTCCTGCCCTCATTCGTTTTTACCAAAATGCAATACCTGTCTTCTACTGTCAAGTCAATTTTGTATAGAATTGGAAAGCTCAACCTGAATCCCATATAATCTAACTTTGCTAATTAGTCAACCACGTGGAACCTTGTCCAAGTCTTCACTGAAGTCCAAGTAAACAATGTCCACCGTACTGCCCTCAGTCCTTTTGGTTGCTTCCTCAAAAAACTCAATTAAGGTTGAGAGACACGATTTCCCTTGCACAAACCATGCTGACCATCCCTAATCAGAGCTTGCCTCTGCAAATGCATGTAAATCCTATCTTTCAGAATTACCTCTGACAACTTACCCACTGCTGATATCAGGCTATAGTTCCCAAACTTCTCCTTCCAGCTTTTCTTAAATTCGGACACTGTCCAGTCCTCTGGCACCTCACCCATAGTTATAGATGATCTCAATACTTCTGCTAGGGGTCCCACAATTTCTTCCCAACTTCCCACAATGTCCTGGGTTTTGCTTGATCAGGTCCTGATGACATATCCACCTTTTATATTTTCTAAGACCTCCAGCATTTGCTGTTCTCTCTTGTGAACTGTTTTCCAAACATCAATATTTATATCCCTGTGTTCTCTAGCCTCCATTTCTGTCTCCCCGTTAAAAACTAATAGGAGAGATAATTAATGAATATCTCTTATATCCTGAGGTTCAACACACAGATGACCTTGTCAATCTTTGAGGGGCTCCATTTTCTCTTTAATTGCTCTTTTGCTCGTAATGTACTTGTAGAATCTCTTTGGATTATCCTTGAAATTATCTGTCAAGACAATCTCAGATCCCCTCTTGAAGAATGTCCTACATACTTGTTATACTCTTGAAGAGATTCATTTGATCCCAGTTGTCTGTCTATAATATGATTCTTTCTTATTCTTGACTCAATATTTTTATTCATCCATTGTACCCTTATCTTATCAGCCTTACCTTTCACCCTAACAGGAACATAATGCCTCTGAATTTTCCTCATCACAACTTTGAAAGCCTCCCTCTTGTCAATTGTCCCTTTCCCTGTGAACAGTCCATTCCAATCAACTTTTGATTGTTCTTGTCTTGTACCATTAAAATTTGCCTTACTCCAGTTAAGAACATAACTTTCATGGAAGGCTTCTCCTTTTCCATGACTCACTTAAAACTAATAGAATTTTGATCAGCAGTCCTAAAGTGTTTGCCTGTTGACAGTTTAGTCACCTGTTCTGCCTTGAGACCAAGTTTTGGTTCTTCTCTGGTAGGTATATTTACATATTGATAGCTTGCAATCTTGTTTCATTTATCCTGAATTCAAATAGTCACCCTTTGAATTTTCTCATTGTTGGGTTTTAAGTGCATCCAGGTCACGTGTTGCCATGACAGTTCTGTTGTTCAGCATTCGTGAGTGGTTGCATTACAAGACACTTACTTTTCCCTGAAATGGCCTGACATCTCTTAGCCTTGTTGTTATGCCCTCTTAAATTGTCCCAAACGATCATAAATGTGAAAGTTTGGAAACTGTGTCCCCTGTTTTCTTTGGTCAGCTGTAGTGTGGCACTTCAAGTGCATAAGTGTTAACTAACTTTTGACATTCCAAGCACAAATAGTTCTCCTAAAGTGCGAAGCTTGTTCTTGTACTACCTTGTGCTACAGTAAATAATGTTCATGGGGAAATGGCAATAGAAAGTTGGCAATTCGCATTAATGAAACATGGGCTACAGCAGAACTATCTGCGTGCCAGACTTTGCAGGTGATGTTTTCTATCTTGAGTTATTCAGTGTCTCCTTCCCATTAATTACTTGAATGTATAAGCCAAGAGAAACCCTACTGGTGATATTTTGGTCCAACATCTATAGTGAACAACTGACCTTAGTGCCAATTTGGGACACTCAGGCTGGTGACTAACACAAGTTTGCTCTTTACTTTTTAAAACAAAAACTTCCAGTCTTGAATACAAGTATGATTTTTGCAGATGTTGAGTGGATTTACAATGGAACCAGTTTTGATAAGATTGTGTTGATACATATATGTCCATCTGAATGTCAATAACGTGTTAGCATCTACCTGGGAATGCAAATCCCAAAGTAAAGTGATTGCTTCCTCGTTGAATTTCGGGTAATTAGTCTGCAGTGTAGTCTGTATAGGGGATACTTGATAATATCCAGCATTGTCTGTGCATTGCCATATGTGTGTAAGGGGTTTTTACTGAAGCCCCAGTGGTGGAGTTTGGATGCACTGGGGCCTTGGCCAACCCTGAAGGAGAGAGTCTCACCATTTTGAGGAAATAAACAGTACTTTAGAGAAGATAGTGATATTTTCTTTTGGTCTATGCTTGATGAAAAGGAATTTGGTGCAGCAATTCCTTTTTAAAAAAAGAAAGGCGGTGAAAGGATCTGGTAAATAATTCAGATCACCTACTGATGAGAATAATTGAGTGAACGGTGTGTAATGGGGAGCAATACTGGAGTTTTGTTTTAAGAGCCTGACTGGTATTGGCTATCCCTTGATTTGAGGATGACAGGGTTGTGACTGAACAGGCAAGTCCCTGAGTCCTCAGACCTTTGAGCACTTTGGGGAGGTGCTAGTGCAGGATTTGCTTCCTCCTCTTCCCCTTTCTGCACTCACTCTGCCTATTGTTGTTGAGATGTTGGGTTCAAAGAGTGAGGAAGCTCAACAGACAAGTTGCCATACTGAATAATGGGTAATGAGATTCTCCCAATTATTAATGTAGTGTTGCTGCACTTCAGTGGTAGCTTCATTGTGTCTTTGAAGGCTTTTCTTCATTTTCCCTGGAACTCTGGCTATTGGAGAGTTGAGAAAACAGGTCCTTTCAGAAGAGTCTTTTTGGTCTTTGGGATATAGTGTTCAATCCATGATGACTGATTTTGTGTGAGTTTTGCCTGAGTACTCGTGCTGACTTCTAGCTTGATTGTATGTGGAAGGGAAGATTGAAGGAGGGTGTGTCTCGCAAAATTAAGATTCTGGAAAATAATTTGAGAATAGAAGTTAGTAAATCATTCCTTCACATTCTGTGAAGCAGAAGTTGGCGCGTTCCATGTATGTTATTAAAAGAAGTTAGCGAGAGGGTTAATTTTGATTGCTGAAGAAAGTGATTGGCTGCACAGAGCAAAGTTCACTGGCATTGTAAAAGCTTTGTGTGTTCAAGGCTGTCCTCATTTGAGGTGGTGAGCTGTATCGAACAAGCAGGAGGAGAGGCCCATACCTGAAAGTGTCCCACCCCCACTGAACAGTCGTCACCAGTGATAACCTTTTCACACAACCTTCATTTGAGAGAGAAATCGCACAGGAGTGAGAATGTGGTGGTGAATAACTTTGACCACGAGCCACTTGAAGAAAACACCCTTGTTTGGAAATGGAAAATCTGCTGCTCATGATCCACTGTGTGCACAGAGCAGGTAAGGTAGAGCTCATGTCTGAGGCATCAGGGTGGTGTTCAGTTAAATGGCTGTCTCTCTGGGAGCAGCTTATTCCCAATAGAATGGTTTAACTCTGAATTGTTTTCCTAGTTGATGAAGAGAGCTTTTCAGCAGGAGCTATGGGGCCCCTGAGATGGTAGTGATGTGTTTTAATTTTGTTTTGCAATACTGCTTGCATTGCCAATTTCTATATACTGAGTGCACATTCCATTACAGCTTCTGAGTGGTGGCATGTTTGAACAAAGAGTCTCAACAGTTGTCTATGCTTCTTAAATCAAATAATGTACTGTGGGCTTTAACCTCCCAATTTGTCGTCATTCCCTTGCCTACTGAGGCCATGCACTGTTTCTGAGTTTGGGAGCTGTGCTGACAGAGACTTCTCCAGTCCCACAGCACAGGTGGCGATTGTTGGGTTGACTTCCTAATTTTACTCCATGATCTTGCTGTAGAGTGTTTGATGCCCCTTGCAGACCAGAGTCTTGGTGAGGCTGTGACAAATTATACACTGTCACAGCCAAGTTTCTGAGGCAGTGCTGCTTAAGGTTCTTGGGAAGATCTGTAGCTTGTGTTGTGGGTTAGGTTGTTGATTTGCTCACCAGGCTGGATGGTTATTGTTCAGATGTTTTGTCATCATGCGAGGTAACATCAGTGTGGCCTCTGATGTGGTGATGGCTTTCTACTCCACTTAGTATTTATACAATCTGGTCTGTTGAGGTGTTTTGTCATTTCTGTTTTTTTTTTGCAAGGGGTCTAATTTTTGTGCCTGGGGTCTAATTCCACATGCCAATTGATTGCCTTATGGGTGGAGAACCAGGCTTCTAGGAATTGCTGTGCATGTCTATGGCTTGAGTGAGGAAGGTCAGTGTTACAGTTTGCTGGTTTGCAAATTGAAATGAAGGCAATCCTAGTGTGAGAGCCTCTTGCCAGTCGTTGTTTGACAAAGGCCAATTAACTAAACGTTTACTTTTTGCCTAAAAAGTTTATCCATCCATCTTCCTGTCTCCTTTCAACTATGGCACATACATGGTAGGACAGAACCTCAGTCTGTGCCGTATGTTTTCAAGTTTTAATAAACAATCTGAGCAAGAGGAATGAGTATTGCGAGCTTTGTCCCTAATTGACAACTGCACCTAGGATTTCTATTTGAGTTTCTATACGGGAGGCGATGGCCTAATGGTATTATTGCTGGACTGTTAATCCAGAGACCTGGATAACATTCTAGGAACGTTGGTTCAAATCCCATCATGACAAATGGTGGAATTTGAATTTAATAAAATATCTGGAATTAAGAATCGATTGTTGGGAAAAAACCCATCTGGTTCACTAATGCCCTTTAGGGGAGGAAACTGTCATCCTCACCTGGTCTGGGCCAACGTGCGACTTCAGACCCACAGCAATGTGGTTGACTTTGAACTGCCCTCTCGGCCATAAGGAATGGGCAATAAATGCCAGTGACGTCCTCATCCAGTTAAAGAATAAAGAAAAAAATTCCACATTGTCTATTACGGTGGGAGAGGGAGGTTAATAACATTTTTAAGAGGCTAGGTTTTTACCTAGGGCATAAAGTGAAGAATCATGCCATTTGGCCCAATTAGTCTCTGCTGCTATGTATATTCCAGTCAAGTTCCCTCCCTTTTTTTCTTGTTGGAAACAATAAATGTAACCATTCATTTCTTTTTCTCTCAAATGATTATCCAGTTTCCCGTAAAAATTGGATTTACACAGTTGACTTCAGCCACTCCCTATGGTAGCAAGTTCCATTTTTACACCATACTGTGGATGAAGATGTCAACTTTGAATTCCCCATTGGACTCCAAACTGCATTCCAGCATTACTAAACCTAGCAGGAAGATTATTGTCCTTGATGAGGTCTTTCTTGCAGAATTTTGATGCCAGTCTCGCATATCGCAAACAAAAGGAATTATATTACTTGTCAATATTAAGGTTAGAAGCATTCAGTGGAAAGCATACAGTCCCTCTTTCTTTAGTTCTTTGACCAGATGGGAGTCTCTCTGCCAAAGTCAACATTTACTGCCCATCCCTAATTGCTGTTGAATTAAGTGTTGTGCTCAGCCATTTTGGAGGACTGTTCAGAGTGAATTGCATACATCTCTGGAGTCGGGTCAGTCTGACAGGGGAAGGGGTCCCTTCACTAAAGTTTGGATTGATCTGAGGACCATAGTCGTTGAGACCAAAACGTTAAAAGATTTCAAGAAAAAAAATACATATAATTCTTGGGGCTAAAGGGGTGAAATTGGGAACAAGGTACTGAGTAGGATGATCAGCTATGATTTTATTGAATGGGGGAGCGGGATTGATGAGCCGAATGGTATGCTTCTGCGGACACGAGATTTTGGGAAAACTGAACGTGTTGGCCATGAGAAATACTCTGTGCAAGTCTGAGATTGGGAATTCTGTAGCGAATTATTTCCCAGTTTCCCTGAAGTTTGTCAGTTTAGTAGCCTGGAATTGTGCAGCTGGACAGTGTTTGTGGCAAGTATGAAGTTTCCAATATTGTTTTGGGACTGTCTGTTTGAGGGATAAATGGAGGAATGAAGGCGGACATGTGATCTGTTCTGAATTTTGCTGTGCAGCAGGTTTGGCCCCGCCATGCGGTGAGCTTGGAGGAACTGTCAGGTGTAACATTCTCGTACACCTAACGCCCTTTTCCATCTAGCTGGTAGTGACCATGGATTCGGAGTGTGCTGTTGGAGTCGTAGTGAGTTTCTGCTGTGCATCTTCTAGTGGTGTAAAGCATTGCTACTGTGCACTAGTGAAGGGAATGTATAAGGTGATGGGGTGGGGTGTCAAATGAGCAGGCTGTGTTGTCTTGGATGGCATTGACCTTTGAGTATTGTTGAAGCTGCACTCTTAGTTCAAACCTGCCTCCGAGCAACATGTGCTCGTTTCTGTTTGTGGCACTTCATTCAATTGTCAGTGAGCTCCTGTGCTGATCTGATTCAATTTAAATTGAATCAGCCATTTTAATATGAGCTTTTGTATTTGATACATCCTTCCTCCTGCGATGGAACCAGAGCAGACAATCTGAGAAGGCTACTTTTAATATTTTTTGATCCAGTTTGTTCCACAGCCCTCATGTTTGTGCACCTGGTGAGGTGGAGTGGGACAGCTTGGAGTAACTTCTAATAGAACTGCAGCTGGGCTTGGCCAAGGTGGCCATTAACAGACACTACTGTCACTGCTATGTTCACTAAAAGTGGGTCAGATCCAACCCTGCCACTTATCAGGTCGAAATTTGGTCATCAGAAAAGTGATTGTGCTGTCATTGATAGTGCTGTCAAGCTGCACTTAGGACTAACCTGCTTTCTGCTCCGTTTGGTTTTCACCACCAGGACTAGTCAGCTCCTCAGCTAATTTAAAGCCTTGAATCAAATATCCAGCAGAAACTGAACTCCGGATATTACCTAAGAGTGACCTGTTTTTGACACCAAGGCTGCTTTTGACCAAGTATGGTATCAGAGTCCTAGGAAAACTGGTGTCTGTCAGCCTGCTGCAGGCTTTCGGTGATCCCTGGGCACCCAGGAAGCCTGGAATGAATCATCACCTTCCATCTGAATAGCTAAATTCCTTTTCCTTTGCATTTTTTAAAAAATTGCATATTTGCAGTACAATGTTCAGAGGGGGTAGTTGGTTCTACTTTGGATCCCACCAAAAGTTTGAAAATAGAGGTTCAAGTCCCATTTTTGATCAACACTTGACCTTAGTTTAACCTTATATGGGCACATTCTTGTTAATCTGACTTTTAGCAAAGTGCTGCAGCCCAGACATTTTACAAGCCTGACTAAGTCATTTCTGTGCAGACTGTTTTCCATTGCCTGTCGACTGCACTTTGTGCACCTACAACTTGTTTTCATAGTGATGCAGCTGGATGCTGTTTAGAGCCAGGAGGGCTGTGGCCAGGGAGGAGCACCGGTCAATTATTTGTGTAATCTCGGAAGATTTCTAAGAGTTTCTGCCATGCTTCACTCCAGACAGAGTTTTATAATTTAACTGTATAAGTAAGCAATTTGCTACATAGCTAACTTGCATAGCCAGTTTGAACAATTTTAATTAAGTTGTCATTGGTTATAAATGAGCTTTTAATACCTCATTCACCAAGATTGAGCTTTCAGCTAAATGTGTTGACCCATCCATGGCTCATCAACTTGAGACCAAAAGTAATTGGTGATATTCCTGTTTCTTTGCTGTCCCTTTTAAAAGGATCAGTAAAATCAGATTGTGATAAGGTAACCTAAACTTGAGTACATTTAATATCATTGTAATTTCTTCAAAATGTCTAGCAACTAATGGACCATTCTTGATGGCAGATCCAAAATCGGTGTGGAACTCTAGGATTAAACCCTACTCTTTCACCCCCCAAAAAACTCCTCCTTTCCCTGACTGCAGATCATTGTTTTCTCTCAAATCCTCTACCCTCATCTCCAACAAGTGTGAGGAACTCGCAATTCGTTCTCACTAAGATTAAGACCATCCAATCAGCTGCATCTGTCACCTACTAGAACAAATTTTGTTTAAAGCACTCTCCTGCCCTTGTCCTGAACTTTTATTGTTAACTCAGTTCTCCTTATGCCTTCTGAGCTCATTTTGATCATGAAACTCCAATCTTGCATCCTAGATCCTATTCTGCTGATCACTCACTAGCCTCCTTCCTCGCTCCAGTGTTAGCTGACATTGTTGGCAGTTCTCTAAACAAATACTTCCTTACGTCTTTATTTTCAAATCCCTTTGTGGCCTGACTCACCCCACTCTCTAACCTTAATTCTCACAACCATCTGAGATCTCTGTGCATCTTGACCACTGCAGATTCCAATTGCAGGTGTCTTGGGCTTAGTTAAATCTCCAAGTTTTAAACTCCTCTGTCCCTCATCCTGTTTCCTGCTTTAAGACTTAGAGTTCCCTCTTTGTCTCAACTTTAGATAATCTACTGTCACATTTTTCTTTATTATGCTCCTCTGAAAAGCCTTGGGCTAATTTATTGTGATAAAGGTGCTATTTGACTATATGTTATAGTGTTGCTACTGTTAAGATGGCAAACATGGCAGCAAAACTGTCAGGAAAATGCAACACTTGACCAATGAATGTGTTTTTTACTGATGTTACGTGAAGGATAAATGATGACCACTGCTTGTGGTTTGACTCCTCAGCCAGTGCATCTTGCAATCTGCTGTCTCAGTCAAATGCTGCCCCTTCTGTTCAATGTTTCATCCAAAAACAATACTTTCTCAGTATTATTTTCTGCACTATTGCCCCCAGTTCTTTG
Organism: Stegostoma tigrinum; assembly: GCF_030684315.1. Lineage (NCBI taxonomy): Eukaryota > Metazoa > Chordata > Chondrichthyes > Orectolobiformes > Stegostomatidae > Stegostoma > Stegostoma tigrinum. The sequence continues at coordinate 6,764,706 of NC_081391.1, forward strand.
ACAGCTGTAAAAATGTCAATAACCATTTGAAAATTCAGCATTCACTTGCCCTTGCAGTTCATTCTATCCCCCTCAGTTGTGTCTCTCTTTTTGGTTGGGTTCCATTTCTGTTGGTTCCCCTCTATTGTTTTTGTGTGTATCTTGGGCACTCATAACACATTCTTGAGCGTGTCTTCCGTAGCTAGATTTTTTTCCCCCCGTAACAAGTTGCCAGCCCACCAACAGAGATGGTGGGTGTGGGTGAGGGGCAGTGGTCCATAGCAAACATTCCTGACTTGGGAGTCTCTCCTACTGGTGCTGCTTACCATACTGGGTCTGCTGGAGGGTTTTGCAGGATTATAATGAACCTGTTTTGCCATGGAACAGAGTTCACAATGTGACCAGAGTCCTGGAATTGGTCTTGTACCTGAAACTTGTACCTCCTGAGGCAGCGATGCAAGTACTGGGCCGCAAGACTTCTTTCATTGCCTCTTGTTACAGCAAAGCATGTTCAAGGAGAGCATCTGGGTGTTAGTGGTAAGGCCAGCACTTATTGCTCCTCCTTAATTGCTCACAAGTAATTGGGAATGAACTGCTGTGGCAACTGAGCAACCTATGAGGCCATTTCCAAGAACAGTGAAGAGTTAACCACCTTCCCGAGACTTAAGCACGGCTGACAGATTTCCTTCTGTAAAGGATGTCAGTGACTCAAATGAGCTCTTAGAATAATCCTGTTATTACTTAGTCACTGTTACCGATGCTTACTCTTTATCCTAAGTTAATGTAATAATGTAGTGCTGAATTTTCCAGCTACTAGTCTAGTAAGATTAACAGTGCTACTGCTCTTAATAAAATCATTGTGGTTGAGGGGGACAAAAGTGTAATGGAGGCACTTTGTACTAGTAGCATAACCTCAATATATACCGCATCTATTTCTGTGATGTCCTTGGTTCATGAAACCTGATTCACCTGTAGTATAAGGAATTTTTTTTCTACAGTAAATGTTAGTAAGGGATGTAGGTATAGTGGAAGGAAGGGGAGTTGAAGTAGAAGATTATCCATCGTCTGAGATGAGTAGTCGAATGGGTAGGGTGGTGCAGGTAGCCTAGAATGGCCAGTGTTCCTTCTCTCCCATTTCCTGTGTTCCTAAACTGAGAGCATTGGATGAGTGACACATTTGGCTATTTATTTAGGACTCTAGCCCATTGTTTTTAAGGGCACTCTGAGTTATACTGCTGATGTTGAATGTGGCCTGAGGTGATGTTTTTAACCTGTTTGTTAATCTGTTTGTCTGTAAACAATGTAATTCAAAAACATCAATGGTCAGTTTTCAAGGAAATATAGAATACATCCCGAGGAAGAAGTGAGTCATTTTTGATAGCAGTGTAGATCTGGATTTTGGTTTCTAAATGATCTGTCAGTGCTGGGAGACTTGGTGAATTGTTGCTTTTAAAGAATGGTATGGGTTGTTTCACTTGCAATGCTGACTGTGTTTGAAGTTGTGGATTGTCTTGGCTGCTGTGCTGGAAAATGTCTGTCTTCAAAATTTCAGTGTTCAGAGCACATTTGTTAGATGTGGCCTTACCTGAAGTCTGTGACGTGGGAACTCTTAAGATTTCTTCTATTTCAGCTTCGCAGTTAGAGCATCAGCCCACCAGCAAAAGGACTCGAGGAGCAGCTGAGTCATTCAGATTATTAAAAAAAATTCTAGAAATAGTTTAGACAGCATCTGTGGATTAAGAAACAATGAATGTTTCATGTCAGTGACCTCATTGAAGTCCTGTGTTTGCGTGGGTTTCCTCCGGGTCCTCAGGTTTCCTCCCACAGTCCAAAGATGTGCAGGTTAGGGTGGATCGGCCATGCTAAATTGCCTGTCGTGTTCAGAGGTGTGTGGGTTATAGGGGGATGGGTCTGAGTGGGATGCTTCAAGGGGGCGGTGTGGACTTGTTGGGCCAAAGGGCTTGTTTCCACACTGGAGGGAATCTAATCTGATCTAATCTAATCTTTATCAGGACCATTAACTAAATCATAGATTGACATGGTGTTGAAAGAAGCTAATCAGCCCGTTTGTGTTTGCATTGATTCTCCAATGCATTATGATCTTGTGCCATTTTCTAGCCTATCACCCCCGCCATACTCTTCTGCTTTATTTCTACTCAAATAATGATTCGATGCCCTCTTACATGCCGTAATTGAACCAGCAACCTCCCCACGGCCAGATCCAAACCACCTGTAGTGATTATAATGAGATCAGCCAGGTGGACCTCGTAGAATGAGTTCCCGAATTGGAGCTGTTAATCTTGTTCCATCAAGGAGCCCTGGCTGACAGATATAAACAGGATTGTCAGGTTCTGTTCACTCTGAGGAAGCTGGATCACTGTCAAGGGCTCCCCATATAAATGAAGGGTGACTTGGTGATGGTTTCCGGCCTCTCTGCGGTTATTTCACCATCCATTGTGAGAGAAGGGTTCTTCTCGCATCACAATTATGAATCATTTAAATCTGTGCCCTCTGTTTTTTGTCCTTCTACAAGCAGGAACAGTTTCTCCCTATCTCCCCTGTATTGATCATTCAAGATTTCGAAAACTTATTATCAGATCTCCTCTTTGTCACCTTCACTCAAAAGACAACAGCCCTAACCCCTCCAATCTGTCCTCATTACTGATGTTTCTCATCCCTGTATCCATTCTTGTTTGCCTCTCCTGTACTGTCTCAATATGTTCGCATCCTTCCTAAAGCTTGGTGCCCAGAACCTCACCCAATACCTCAGCTAAACTTTGAGTATCTTATATAAATTCAACGTACCCTCTTTGCTATTGTCTAGTACATCCTTTTTGATAAAGCTGAGGACACTGTATGCTTTCTTAACAATTTTGTCTCCATCTGACCTGCCATTCTTACTGGTTTGTAGCATATTGACCCGTGTGTGTCTACTACTACTTCCTGTAGAATTGCACCTCTTATTTTATGTTGTCTACCCAGGTTCTTCTTATGCGTGGACCTTCCATATATTAGACTTGATCTTTCTCTGCAACTGTAATGCCATATTCTGCATTCTGTTCTATTACCCTGATACACTTACGCAAGGTGTGATTTGTCTGGAAAGCATGCTAATTAATAATTTCACTATCTTGATATGTCATGACAATAAATCAAAATGTATCACTTCACACTTCTATTGAATTTCATCCAATGCCCATTTGCCCTCTTCAACTTCTGAACATCATCCTTTTTGATGGGTTCACTCATACTCCCATAGGTAGTAGCTTTGCGCCATTGGCTCATCAGCCCAACGTGCACACGCAGTGTTTAAACTTGTGGCTCCTCTTCTATTAAGCAGGACTGCTGTTGCCAACTACTTGTCATTAGGGTAAAACGCGTTTCTCAGTGGTCTAAACACAGCTTGTCTTCCTGTTGGTGGTTGGCAAATTCTGCTTCGTAGCTGATGTTGAAGAAACAAAAGTGATGTTGAATGAATGCTTGGCCACCACAAACCAGTTGTCCCTGCAATAATCTTCCTGACACCTGGGAAATACTTGTGTTATACTTTTGATGAACCATTATTAGCCTGAAATGCTGAAAGTTTCTCTCTCCACAGATGCTGCCTGACCTAATGAATATTTCGAACATTTGTTTGTTTTTAGTGCGGATTCTAGAAATCTGCGGTATCATTTTATGTCTGGTTAACACGGCATGGTGGAAACTTGTACTTTCTAAAGCACTCTCTTCACTTATTGGCCTTTGTACTTAGCAAGATGTGTGGGCAACTGTACTTCAATATTGTACATTAGTTACTAGTGATGATCCAGTCCGTGGTTAGGTATAGTGTGGATCTGCTTTGATGCTCTGTGTTTTTGAATAGGCCTTTCAGAAACATTGTGCTTCACTGTGATACAGTTTACCCTTACACATATTGGCAATGATGAAGGGAAACTTTGATTTACATAAGTACCTTTCACAAAAACTCAAAAGGCCCTTGCAGCCCATTAAATGCTTTTCTTGAAGTGAACCAACAGTAAGCACCCACAAAGAAGCAAAGTGCAATGACCAGATTTAGCATGGTTTCTCATTGTTTATAGCGGGATAAATATTGGCTCCTGTTTGAAATGGTGCCATTGAGCAGACAGGTGGGCCTCTGTTTAATGTGTCAACTGAAAGAGGGAACATACAACAGTGCAGCACTTCATCAGAACTACATTCATGTGTCAGCCTTAGTTTTTCTGCTTGAACCCAGGGATGGGACTTGAAGCTGTAAGTTTTGTGAATCAGGGGTGACTGTGCTACCCATTGAGCCACAACTGGTACTGTTCTGTGCTGGCTTTGACTGGTATATGGTCCAGGCCCTCCTGTCTGGGTGGGGAAGCCAACTGAATTTTGTTTTGTTCTTATTTCTTCCTTTTTGTGTTTCCCATTAAGAGCACTCGGCTCCACCTGGTGCTCCTGAGATGGGAAGCCAGGCGAGCGAGGTGCGGACTTCTCCACAACTTCGTCAATGCCACTCTACCTTCAGTCAACAGGAGGAGCGCCTGCTAAAGGGTGAGATGTATTCTGAGATATGTACCTCTTATCTGTGGGTATGTTTGTAAGGGACTGAGGGGGAATAGTGGTCCGGGGCAGATAGTAACTAAAGCCACTATGTGGCCAAACAAGATGCTGTGATCCCAGGCCACATGGAGACATTTCCTGAGAGAAATGGTTTAGAATATTATTTTAATACAGAACAGTAAATTTGAGTATATTCTAGAGTCCTATTTATGTGATTATTTTCCTTAGCCATGTGACTTTGTTGATTTGACGTGCGTTCTAGCAATGGTCATGGTTCATATCTAATCTGTTCCTGCAGTCCTTCCTTTAACTTCCTTTTTCAATTTCGCACTGGTAATAACTTGGAATCCCTCATTACTGATTAGCATTGGATCATTGGCTTCTGTGTTGGTAAATTATCCATGCTTTTATGTTTCCCCTCTGTTACCCTAAAAATTTTGGAAATGATGAATTTTTTTAAGCAGTCAAAAATGGTGAATGCACCAGGTTACAATGGGGATTCTTTGTTAGCTGTTCAACATCAGTTTCTTTCTTTAAGGATTTCAGCCATTCGATGGTGTACCAATCTACCATAGAAATGGTCTATGAGCTGCTGGTGAGCTATGGTTCGCATTGTTTTGGCTTTACACTAATTGTATTAGAAAAGAGTTTTTTTCTAATTCATTTATGGGATGTGAGGGTCTTGCTGGCCAGGCAGCATTTATTGCCCGTCCGTAATTGCTCAGGGGGCAGTTCAGTCAACAGCATTGCTGTGGGGTTGGAGTCACATGTAGGCTGTAACAGGTGACGATGGCAGTTTTCTTCCCTAAAGGGCAATAGTGAACCAGGTGGGTTTTTACCCATCAATGGATTTATGGTCATTATTAGATTCTTAATTCCAGATATTTTGAATTCAAATTCCAACATCTGTGGAGCGATTCGATCCTGGGTCCCCTGGACATTATCTGGGTCTCTGGATTAACAGTGCAGCAATAATTCTACCTGGCCGTTGCCTCCCTATACATCAGAGTATGTTCTATAATATGGAGATGCCCAACACCTCTGGAGCAGGTGGGACTTGAACCTCATCCGTTATTACTGCACAACAAGAGCTCCCATTGCTTTTTGGTCCAGTTTTCATCAGGCAATGAGAACACAAATTGGGTTTCAATCTATCCACCTCTGTGTTATGGCTTCATGTTCTTGCTGCACCGTTCTTCCAAAGTCAGATAGGATGACACGTCAGCAGGAAAGATTTAAACCATCTCCCACTATTGAGGAAAAAAAGGTTGTAAAGCATTCGCTCATAACATTTTCTATTAGCAAAAACATTTTTTTATCAGCAACTGACGCATGACGATTGAAGAAAATTATGTACAATGATTATTCAGAGCCCAGTTGTTTATAATTTACCGAGCAGAAGTTTGCTTGTCCGCAGCTTGATTCCTAACTTGTCATGTGACTAATGACTGTGTTGTATTTGCAAGAACTACGAAACCGCAAACACATGGCATTCTAAGCAGGAAGCTCCACCGAAATACCAAGGAAAGTTAAAGATTTACAGACAAATAAAGGCAGGATCCAACAAAAACAAACTTTGTGTGATCTAGACAACAGATGGCAGGTGGAAAGAGCCCAGGAAATCCAACAACACTGACGGCCCTGATTTCAGTGCCACATCCAAGGACCTTCCATACAGATGAGAATGGGATCACTCATCAAGGTCAGAGGGGAAATGAATGTTATTTGGAAGGTGCACTTTGAGGATCACCTGAACCAAGACTCAGTCCTCAACTTGGATGCCCTTGATAACAGTCCACAGGATCATACCTGCCATCACAGTTTCAGCCTGGCATGAGGGTGAAACCTGCTGACAAAGATGGATTGAGGTCTAAGAGGACTCTTGGCACAATGTATAACTGTACCTCTTTCATCTGTAAAGAGGAGGTCCATCTGATCTGAGACATGAATAATTGTAACCATCCTCTGAAAAGGAGCTTGACTGAGCCTGGTAATGACAGAATGGTGCTGTCATCACGGGGAAGGTCTTTGTTGGACCCCCCCGCCCCAATCACTTCCCCTCAATGGCTTAAAAAAAGGCCCTACTGTAATCACGGTGTTGATTCCATCCGTCCAGGGGCACAGTGAACGTGATGACCTCAGCAAGACAGTTCCAAGAACACTAGTGTATAGCAGCAAATTTTACAGCCAGCATTTGTTGTGCCCACTAAGGCCAAACTTGAAACCATTGATGCATTTTCAGTGGTAAATGAGAGAACAGGCCTTGGTTAACCACTCAGAAGATGTAGTTTCACTTCTAGCCTGCTCCCTCATTGTGATGTCTCCTGTTGTCAGGGCCCAGTGGTGAGTTGGCGGATAAGGTAAACCCATTGATGTATGTCAAGAGCCACCTGTCAGCAAGGGAAGATATTGATGAAATTCGGCATGACCTATCTGAGGAACAGTGTGTTTGATGACCAAGCTTATGACCCACAGACCAATGGTGTTATCTGCCCATTTGTATGCAGCAGAGAGTAGACATCTCAAATTCCAAGAGAAATGTCATTTGCGATTCTTCTGCAAAATCCTGCAACTCAACTGTCGGTATAGCCACAGCAACATTAACGTTCTCTTTCAGGCTACATCTCCAGCATCAGGCACTGATCGTGGTCATTTAGCTGCATTAGGCAGGTCACATTGTCCACAGGGCTGATTTGTAAAACAGGGTGTCTACTCACGTCTCCATCACGGCAAGCGGTTACCAGGCAGGCAGAGAAAATCCTTCAAAGTCGCCCTGAGAAAATGCCACATTCCCATGAAATTATGGGAATCTCTTGCCCAAGACCAGCCAAACTGGAAAGTGAGAAACTGGAGACCAAGAGCAAACAGTGAAAGGAGCATGTGGAACCCACCCACCTTTTCAAACATCACCTGTAAAAACATGTGCGCATCATAAAGAAATAGTCACCTCTGGTCCCATGGCATTAGAGTTGAAGAATGTCATCCTCTGTGTTGAGGGACTGCCGAGGGAATGAGAATATATTGAGCAGCACATGCCTAATGATCTACCTGTGTGCTTCCAATCATCCTGTAGTTCTTTGAATTCCCCGAATGATGAGAAATTAAGGAACTTGCCAAGAAGACTTTGGAATTGGTTTTGAAAATGTGAACATGATGATTGGAGAAAATATCAGTAACATAGGATGGACGTTCTGTCTTATAGGCATGTGCATCGTAGACTGCAGTTTCGTGATGGCAAAGCTGGGCTATTGGAGGTATAAAAAATAGAACAGAGTAAAACCTCAAATTTTAAACGCATATTATATATCAATAGATGCGAATCTCAGCAATAATGACAATACTGGCTAAATGAGATTCCCTTGGGGAGCCATGTTTGCACACTTGTTTAGAATGAACTGGGGTTTGGGTATTTGAGGGTATACACACCGATGACTTCAGCATCTTGGACAATCACCCAGAGAGGACTTGTCATATTTCAGGCTGATGTGTAAAATGTTTGGGAGAAATTGAACAGGACAGGTGCAATCTTGCTAGCTTGTGCATGCTGAGGAAGCTTGCCAGAAACTGCCTAGAGTTCTGCAGAACTGGAAGTTAATTACCTATCTGTACCTTGTCGAGGAATTAGTGCATCCGGGATCCACGTTGCAGGAAGGCTTTCTGAGTTCAAGGACCAGACAGGAGAATGCCTGAAGCCATGATGCTCCTTTGGAGGTGCAATGGGCTGAATTAGCCGCTTTCTATGCCATTAAACCTCTGTGACATTTGTGACTCAATGCCATTTACCTACAGTATACCTTGATATCTTTCATATTTAGAAATCTGTGATGAACATAATCAATTGAGCTCCACAACTGTCTGAGGTGGAGAATTCCAAAGACTCAGTGCCCTCCTGAGTGAAGAATGTCCTCATCTCAGTCTTAAATTGGTTTTTCCTCGTTCTGAGACTGCCTCCTGTTTCTAGACCCACTTGGAGTCATACAGCTTGCAAACAGACCCTCTGGTCCAAACAGTCCATGCCAACCATAATCCTAAACTGAATAGTCACACCTGCCTGCTCCGCCCTTATCCCTCCAAACCTTTCCTATTCATCCACGTATCCAGATGTCTTCAAAATGCTGTGTTTGATCCTGCATCCACCACTCGCTCTGGAATTTCATTCCACATATGAGACACACTCTGTACAAAAAAACATTGCCCTGCGTATCAGCTTTTAAATTTCTCTCTCCTTTCACCTTTTAAAATGAGCCCCTTAGTCTTGCAAATCCCCCATCCTAGGGAAAAAGACAACTACTATCAACTCTCTATGCTCCTCATTATTTAAACTTACATAAGGTTACCTGTCAATTTGCAGTGGTCCAATGGAAAGAACTCCCAGCCTAACCAGCCTTTACTTATAACTCAAACCTTCCATACCTGGTAAATCCTGTAACACACTTCTGAACCCTGAACAGCTTAATAGTGTCCTTTCTATAGCAGGGTGACCAGAACTGGACACAGTAATCTTAGAAAATCTTCACTGTCTACTACACCACCAATTTTGGTGTCATCTGCAAGCTTACTGACCATGCCATCTATATTCATATCCAGATCATTTACATACATGACAAGTAAAGAGGACCCAGAATGTATCCCTGTGAAACACTGCTGGTGACAAGCCTCCAGTCCGAATACCAACCCTTCACCACTACTGTTGTCTCCTGCTCTTAAGCCAATTATGTATCCAGTTGGCAAGCTCACCCTGAATCCCATGTGATCTAACATTACTAATGATTCTACCGCATGAAATCTCCTTGAAAGCTTTACTAAAGTCCAAGTAAACTACAACTATTGCTCTGTCCTCATCAATCTTTTTGGTAACTTCCTCTGAAAAGCTCAACCAAATTTTTGAGACATGATTTCCCTTGCACAAAGCCATACTGACTATCCCTAATCAATTTTTTGCCTCTAAATGTCCGTAAATCCTAACTTTTAAAATCACCTCCAACAATTTTACCCACAGCTGAAGCTGGACTCTCGCTTCTGTATTTCCACAGTTTCTCCTTGCAGACTTTCTTAAACAAAAGTACAACATTAGCCACCATCCAGCCATCGGACACCTCGCCCGTGATTATAGGCGATGCAAGTATTTCTGCAAGGAGTCTCTCCGTTTCCTCCCCTACTTCCCACAATGTGCTGGGATAGATTAGATCAGCTCACCTTTATATGTTTTTAAAACATTAAAATTTATTTCTGTTCTCTTGCCTTAATTTCTTTCTCCGTGTAAAAACTGGTACAAAATATTAATTTACTACCGCACTCATCTCTTGGTGCTCAACATAAAGGCAACCTCCTTGATCTTGGAGGGGCCTTATTGTCTATCTCATTGCTGTTTTGCTCTCAGAGTACTTTTAGAATTTCTTTGGATTATCCTTAACCTTATCTGGCAATGCTATCTCATTATCCCCTCTTGAGCTTCCTGATTTCTTAAGAATGCCCCTACCCTCTTGATATTGATTTGAGATTCAATTGAACCAAGTTGTCCATGTCTAAAATAAGAATCTATTTCATTTTTGATTAGAGCCTCAATATTCATGCATTTTTCCTTAATCTTACCCTTCATTCTAACAGGAATATGATGCCTCTGAATTCTCATCATCACACCCTCAAAAGCCTCCTGCTTGTCCGGCATCCTTTTACTTGTGAGCAGTCGCCTCCAGTCAATTTTTGAAAGTTCTTGTCATACTGTTAACATTTGTCCTACTCCAATTAAAATCTTTAACTTTTATGGAAGGCTTATCCTTTTCCATAACAACTTCGAACATCTTGCCACCACATCTAGCCTGTCTAACCCTTTAAGAAATCTATAAGTTTCAGTGACATCTTCATCCCTTATAAATGCTGAAGGACGCAGGCGCAGTCTCCTCACCCTACTCAGAGCAGTCCTGCCATCCCAGAAATTAAGGAGCGTGTTCAGCCTCTCACATTCCTGTTGTCTCTTGAAACAGGAACTGAAATGACCCCACTTCCCTGTTGTCACAAATGCAGGCCCTTGTTGGGAGGTATGGTACATCACGACCCTAGGAGAAATGCAATTTAAATTGAGATTTACATTTGTTATGGCTGTTTAACTGTGTATTCGCTGGGGAGCACAGCTGAATAAATAAACGAGTTTCAAGGAATTTTGTTCTGTCAGTTTAGTCATGATTGAGAAATAGGTTGGTGCTTGAAGACTAATCTTCAACTGGAGCAGAGTCCAAAGCTCAGTTCGTTAACTTTGCTATCTTATCAGAATTGATTTGACTGTCTGGTTTTACTCAAAAGCGCTGTTAATGGACAATGGTCCTGTAAAAAAGAAATATCCATCTGGAATAGTTAGTATTTGGTGTATCACAAAACTTTGGTTGATATTACACTCTTTTCAGATTCCTGTTTGCAGTTTCTAGTGTGGATCATCTGATTTCATTTTAGTTGACAGAAGAGAATTGTACTGTGTACTGTCCTGTGTGCATTCGATCTTGGGTTTACCTTTTACCCTTATCAGGAACGCCCTTTTATACAGTTTTTTTAAAAAGAAGTTTGCACTCATTTCAGAGATAAAGACAAACCTAAGTAACTGCTGGTAATCCAACAGGCAAGATATCCTAGAAATAAACTGCTGGTAAGTTTAGATTGACAGACTAGCCAGGTCTTGGTAAGGAGCTCTCAGCAGAGCTACTCGACTCATTGAGCGCTCTGACTACTTTCTTGATATTGTCTGAGCATCTAAATTGCTACCATTGTCTGTATTGCAGTCTCTTGAAGAATGTACTTCCCTGGATTGTAGATTTGTTGTGTTTATCTTCCCTGATTGCCCAGCTCCAAAAGCACTATGCTTCTATAGCTTCAAGCTGCCGCTGCAGTCATTGGTGAGATATGGAGCTTGAGCAATGTTTCTGAGAATTCCTGACACACAATGTTGTGCTTCACCCATCCATAAAAATCTTAAAAGTATTCCTTTTGTGACACCCAATTATAGAATCCCTACAGTGTGGAAGCAGGCCATTCGGCCTACTTGAGCCGCACCAAACCTCTGAAGAATATAACGAAGTGTAGAGCTGGATGAACACAGCAGGCCAAGCAGCATCTTAGGAGCACAAAAGCTGACGTTTCGGGCCTACACCCTTCTGAAGATTCTCAGATTCTCCAGCATCTGCAGTTCTTGTTATCTCTAAGTATATTCTGCCCATTACCCTAGACCTGTAGCCCTGCATTTCCCATGGCTAATCCACATTTGCGCATCCTTGGAGACTGGGTAATTTAGCATTGCCAATCCACCTTTGGCACATCTTTGGAATCAGTTCTTAAATAATTTCATGGTTTTTATCTGCATGAACCTATCCAGGTTGTTTCTTTGTGTGAAGAACCTCTTTAGAATCAGTTCTAGTTTGCTTGACCCTGCCTCCTGCTTTCTCTGTACTTGGTGGAGGAGATGGACGGTTTTGTAAGGTACATGGTCAGTTTCATTTGTGGCTTCACCTGCTACGTACTTACAAATTGACCTGCAGATAGAAACAGTAAGGGAGTGGCTTGTCTCTAAAACAAATTGTGGAGAAACTCCGGACTGGCAGCATCTGTGGAGAAGGAAAACAGAGTTAGCTTTCTGGGTTCAGTGACCCTTTAGACCTGATTGTAGCTTGGAAAAGGTTGGTATATTTGCTGGAGATGGGTTTGAGGAGGGGGAAATGAGTAAAGGATAGATAAAGGTTAAGCCCAGAGAGAACAGCGATTGGGCAGACAGAAGGGTGGGTAATGGTCAGTCTGGAGAATGAATAGTTGCTATTGGGGACATTTAGAGCTGACAGTGGATTGATTATGGTAACCACCCATGTGATAACAAGGCCTGGTGTTTGGGGAATTGGGGTAAGGACATGGAAGAAGTTGCTCAGGCCCTAAAATTATTGAACTTGATATTGAGTCCTGAAGGCTGTAAGGTCACCAAGCAGAAAATGAAATGCTGTTCTTCTAGTTTATGCTGACCCTCACTGGAGCAGTGCCGCAAACCCAAGACAGACCCAAAATATTAACTTTCTCTCCACATTTCCAGCATTATCAATTCTTGGTATTTTTTTGTTTAGTGGCTAGTCTGTGGTGGTAATGGATATTTTTTGATTTATGTGGACATTTTGGGTACTTTCCTCTTGAATGTGAATGAGGAAGGTTCTTGCATTTAGAAGGCGGGCCTTTTTGTTGAAGGGTGACATCAAACTTTGAAACTGCATTCAAAAATGGTAAATGTTCTTAAAGATTCTTACATTTAATTCATTCCTCCCCTCATTGTTTCTAGCCTGTGTACCCTGGTGTGTCAGAGGGTGGGTCAGTTGTTGTCCAGGATGTATGCATTAACCAGTGTTTTTGTATTTCAGCAAAGATATGTTGAGTATGACTCACTGTATAAATGCAGTGCTGTACTACAGTAATGCACCATCTAGTGGCTCTGTAAAGAAGTGTCCTGGCTTGGTATTTACTGACTCATGGCTTCCATTGCAAGCAACGGCATTGTTATAGAATCAATTTTCATGATATGGAAACAGCACTTCAACCCATTGTGTCTTCACTGGTTACTAAATATCTATTCTAATTCCAATTTCCAGCACTTGGCCTGTTGCATTCTATGCTGTGGTATTTTATGTTTGCCTAAAAACTTCTTACATGTCTTGCTGGTTCCTGCCTCTAACACCCCTTCCATAACCTGAAGTGAAAAGTTTTCCTCAAATCCTCTCACCACACTGGTTCTTAGCTTAAAACTGGTTATTGAAGGGGAAATGTTTTTCCCTATCTACACTGTCTATATCCCTCAGAACCTCATATATTTCCATCCAGTTTTCCCCAAACCTACTCTGCTTTAAGAAAACAACCCCAACTTATCTAGTCTCTCTTCATAGCTGATTTGCTCTGGCCCAGATAATATCCTGGTGAATCTTGACTGCACTCTCTCTCTATTGCAATCGCAGCTTTCCTATAGAGTGATGACCAGAACTGCTCCCAGTCCTCCAACTGTGGCCTAACTAATGTTATATAGAGCTCGGTCATAACCAGTGGAGAGAAAACACCGTTAATGTTTTGGGTCGGTAACTTTTCTTATAAAACCAAATATCTTATATACCGCCTTAACATCCTTATTGGCAACATATGCTCTGTCTCTTGACCCTCTTCTGGAATACACGCGGCAGAATTTGCTGGTGAAATCTGTTACTACATTCATAGCAAGCACAATGACAACTCAGAATCAAAGTAACAGATAAGTCATTGAGAATTATTTTTGTCTGTCTGTGGCAATTTCAAGCCTATTCGTTTATATTCGGCAGTAAATTAGTGGGGGACAAGCTGCACAAAATGAACAATGGCGAAAGCATAAATGATGTTTTAAAAACGTTTTATTCTGTGACTTGCACTATATCATAGAGTTTTGGTTAGGACCAGTGGATTTAAAGGAGAATGCAGATTATACCAATTTGTGTTCGGTTTGTATCAAATGTCATGCAGAAGGTGGTCATCCAGGAGGCATTGTCCCAATGTTCTTTCAAGTGGCTCTGTTCATTACTGTATCTAGCAGCTGGAAAAATCCAACTTAACATTAATGCCATGTTTTATATTGAAACTTCAGAAAATTAAAGGCTCAGGATTTATCCATCTGTTTAATGTGTTTTGCATTGAAAATGTGAAATATTTGTGGCATCTTGCAAGAACCTGTATTATGATGCCCACCCTAAATGACGCCTGTGTTAATTTGAAGATATAACTGTGGTTTAGTTATGAGCACAAAATGGATCAAAGCTGGTATTGTGGATATAATCTTGGGGAGCAAGCATTCTCAAGTGGCAATAAATGCCATTGTGGTGGTGAAGAGCAAAATGATGGGTCAGTACGTTTAGGCTTAAAAAAGGGTCCAGAGGCAGTTTTGGAGCTGTTGTAGATCCTGGCATATGAATCAATGCAATGTACGAGATTACCTCATTCTTTTCAGCCCGAGAAAGAACATTTTTTGTACGCTTGCCGTATCAATTAACCATTGAGTATAGAAATTGGGATGTCGTGTTGTGGCTGCCCAGGACATTGGTTAGGCCGCTTTTTTGGAATACTGCATTCAGTTGTGGTCTCCCTATTATGATAGGAAAAATGTTGTTAAACTTTAAAGGGTTCAGAAAAAGTTTTGAGGATCTGCAGGGATTTGAGGATTTGACCTATCGGGAGAGGCTGAATAGACTGGGGCTGTTTTCCCTGGAGCATGGTGGCCTTAGAGGTGGTTGAAAACATGAGGGGCACAGATGTGGTGAATAGTCAAGGTCTTTTTCCCCAAGTCAGTGGAGTCCAAAACTAGAGGGCATAGATCTGAGGTGAGAGGGGTAAGATTTAAAAGGGACCTAAGGGACAACTTTTTTATGCAGAGGATGGTGTGTATGGAATAGGCTGCCACAAGTAAAACAATTTAAAGGGCATCTGGGTGGGTATATGAATAGGAAAGGTTGAAATGGATTTGGGAAAAATGCTGGCAAATGGGACTAGATATAATTTTGGATCTCTGGTTGGCATGGATGAGTTGGACCAAAGGGTCTGTTTCTGTTCTGTACAATTCGATGTCTCAGTAACCACCCACCTCCTTGATCACAACATGCTGTACGTTCAGTTTTTCGCCCCATAAATAGATGTCTCATTTAACAGTTCTTCATAACTAGGTGCAAGTCGTGAAGCAGGCAGTATGGGCTGTGTAGCAAAGATGCACAGGAGCTTGAAGTAGATAGAAGTGTGGATGCTGTCAATCAGGAATAAAAACAGAAACAAAGAAACCTACAGGACAGGAACAGGCCCTTTGGCCCTCCAAGCCTGCGCTGATCAAGATCCTCTGTCTAACCTGTCATCTATTTTCTAACGGTCCGTGTCCATTTGCTCCCTGCCCATCCATGTACCTGTCCAAATATATCTTAAAAGACGCTAACTTGTCCGTGTCTACCACCTCCACTGGCAACGTGTTCCAGGCACCCACCACCCTCCGTGTAAAAAAACTTTCCACGCATATCTCCCTTAAACTTTCCTCCTCTCACTTTGAACCCATGACCCCTACTAATTGAGTTCCCCCACTTTGGGAAAAAGCATTTTGCTATCCACCCTGTTTATACCCCTCACGATTTTGTAGACCTCAAACAGGTCCCCCCTCAAACTCCATCTTTCCGATGAAAATAATCCTAATCTATTCAACCTCTTTTCTTAGCTAGCACCCTCCATACCTGGCAACATCCTGGTGAACCTCCTCTGCACCCTCTCCAAAGCACCCACATCCTTTTGGTAATGTGGCGACCAGAACTGTGCACAGTACTCCAAATGTGGCTGAACCAAAGTCCTATACAACTGCAACATGACCTGCCAACTCTTGTACTCAATACCCCGTCCAATGAAGGAAAGCATGCCATATGCCTTCTTGACCACCCTATTGACCTGTGTTGTCACCTTCAGGGAACAATAGACCTGAACACCCAGATCTCTCTGTTCATCAATTTTCCCCAAGACTTTTACACTTACTGTATAGTTTGTCCTTGAATTTGATCTTCCAAAATGCATCACCTCGCATTTACCCGGATTGAACTCCATCTGCCATTTATCTGCCCAACTCTCCAGTCTATCTATATTCTGCTGTAGTCCAAGAATGTGTTACACTGCAACATGTCTGCTGTGAACATGGGTTTAAACACAGTTATTAGACACGGTATGGGTGCTCATCAATACTGTTCACTATACAGGATAAAAAATAGAAGTTGCTGGAAAAGCTCAGCAAGTCTGGCAGCATCTCTGAAGAAAGAAAAAATCAGTGTTAACATTTCAGGTCCAGTGACCCTTCCTCAGAACTGCAGGTATGGTCACCGGGCCCAAAGCGTTAACTCTGATTTTTTTTTTTTTCTTCATAGATGCTGCCAGACCTGGGCTTTTCCAGCAACTTCTGTTTTTGATCCTGTATGGTGAATAGTATTGATGAGCACCCATACCGTGTCTAATAGCTGTGTTGAAACCCATGTTCACAGCAGACATGTTGCAGTGTAACACATTCTTGGACTGTTTGGGATGGGCCTCAAATGCTATCCTTTGAAAGAAATAAATCACTTTTTTTTGTCTTTAACTTGGAGAAGCTTACTAAACTTACTCAGTGGACATATTACAAAGTTGCCAATCAGAGGTTCTGTTCCCTCTAATTTTCCTGCTCTTGCATAGGTCTCCAAGGTCCGTGTGGCTGTGGCTTCCAGACCAGAGGCCTGTACGTTCATAGGATCCTCTGAGCAGCTGCCGCACAGCTTAGAAGAAGTGTTGATCAAAAATATATGCATGGGGAGAAAAGAGATTTGCAATAATTCTTCATTTGTTTAAATGGAGTTTAAATTTTAATTTCATACCCAGTCCCTGTGACTGCACCAAGTACGCTGAGCACCATTCTCTAATAGTCTTGGTGGCCCCACAGCAGTCGTTTTCGTTCAGCAAGTTCCTCGTCACCATTGAATTTAATGGTGTGGCAGACATGTCAATTGAATGGATTTTCTGGCCCTTCGGGCGGTGTCCAGGTCATTGGCTGATTTTGCCCAGTTTTTAAAAATGTTTTTGGAGCTAGCATCAGGAAGAAGACTAGCATTTGCTTGCTGGTGCTCCTGTTAAACCTGGAAGATGCAGTGAGGACTTTGTTAATGGATTTTTCTCTACTATCCTTGTATGTTCCAGATGTACTGTTCAGGTCTCCCTGCAGTAATGAATATGCAGATGACAGTTGCTCAGTGCAGTAGGACTTCTGACTTATGGTGGTCTTTGTTGTCAAACACACATTTCTTTGGTTTGTAGAACGCTGTACCGAAACAGCTGTTTGAATGTTCCCTGTCAGGTCTTAACTCTCAAATGGCCAACATTCAAGGTGCTCGCATGAGGAAAGGTCTTCAAAGATGTTCCGAAATTTCTGTTTGAGTACTACCAATGGTTCAATATGGTGACAATTTACCTGTCAAATTGTGTCCTGCTTAAATCACAAGGCCTTAATGTTGAGGCAACATGTGACTCTATGACTGTGACAAAGGAAGCAAATCCTCCACCGTAGTTCCGTGCATATCTGGGCATATCCTGGCCTCCATGTCCAAAGATCAGCATATCAAGAACTAGGCAGATTAATTACTGTTTTGTGTCAGGGCTCATGCACCCAGATTTCTCTCTTGCTAGTTCTTGTTATTGTCTGACTGTATTAGAGCAACTTGTCCGTCTCTAATTTTCATCCTTACCTGTGTAGAAACCTCCTTAGAATTGCTTTGACCTTCTCACAATGGCATACCTGAGATCAGGAGCTGGACTGGCATAAGATCACATTGTTCAGTGTGCCCTTCGACTAAATATATCATTCTGTTGTACAATGGTACTTACCTGTAGTGGAAGTGTGTTTGGACACCAGGTCAGGTTTGAGAAGCAGTGGACATTCTCCTCGGATCTAAGGAAGCTACCGGGAGATCTGATGGAGATGTGCACGGTCATGTCAAGTTTTTTCTACCTAACCTAATTTTTCCATTAGCTGAAGGCACAAGGAGTGGAGTCACGTGGTTTGGTGTAGATAGCAACAGTTAAGTGTTCTTACTGCATAGCCATGTCAGCCATGATGTGCTAACTAATGGAGCACTGCGTTTGGTTAAATTGAGGCATTTTCACAATGGCAATCTAAAAGTAGTGGATTGCTGAGGCTCTGATTATTTATAATATATGACTGACTTGGATGATGAAAATGAATGCATTATCGCCAGATTTGTGGATGATACAAACGGGTGAGAAGACAAGAAATAAGGATGGCACAGCCTGCTAGGGATATTGATAGACTATGTAATGGGAGAAAAACTTGGCAGCTGGAGTATAATGTGTGAAAAATTGAAGCTCAAGTGTGAGTTTGCCTTTGATCAAATGAAATTTTTAAAGTTAAGAACCTATTTTAGTGACTGGATTTAATCTCTTACCCAGGCATGGACTGTACCTCTCGCAGCAGTCTGACACTTTGCCGGGTGACAAGTTGCTTGCATGTACAAGTTACAATGACAGCTTTCCAAGCCTGTTATTGATGCATGGATCCAACAGCTGTGATGTTAGTGAAAAAAATAAATTAAAGACTCTGACGGTTAGTGTGATATTAAAAACCTGAAAAAAAGTCTCGAGTCAACATGTGCTGGTTGGAGCCAAGAGGGCAGCTGTGTAAGTACTATTTTGGTTGCAATAAGTCACTTGTTGCCATGTGTTGTCAGTCTTGTATGTGCAGACTATGGCAAATGTTACCCTCTGTCACATGTAGCTGCTTCAGAGTGCGATCACGGTATCAGTTGGAGAGCTTTTGGATCTTGTTCTGGCTGCTGTATTATGAAGCAGAGGAAAGTCCTGATTAGATTCTTTTGAACTAAGCTAAGGGTGCAGGGCAATTGAGTCACGCAGGCTGAATGTCAGAAGTTGGAAATGATAAGTATTCTGGTTGCACTGCTGTAGCTTGAGACTGCACACCGTTGATTGCCCCAAGAAAAGCTTTAAATGTACTTTCTTCAAAAGCAGTCTTCTACCATGCTGGATGAGACCAGGAAAATCAAGCCAGTCTTGTCCGAGATCCTGTCTGTCAACGGTCACGACACTTGGAAAGGACATTGCTGTGCTGACAGTACTCGTTACCGGGGGTTAAAAGAAGGTTAGCTTTCTCCTGCTTGTGGTCATTTTCACCGAAAGTAGACTGTTGCATATTGTTCACCTTCGCCTTCTGCATATCTGCCCAATCCTAGCAACTGTTGACAGACTTAAATGGCTTTCTGATGCAGAACCTAATATAAATCTACGTTCGGGCGAATGAATTTCTGGTAATTTACAAACAAGCAAACTCCTTGTGATTTGACTCGTTTGCACTCATTTGAATAAACTTTTGGATCTGGGAAAATTATGAAAAATTCAGACCTTCAAGAGTGCATCGTTGGGTTTACTAGTGACAGAATGAAAATTGCACATGCAAGTGTAAAGCATTGGGTATAGTTCAGGTGGGTGGGGTGGCGGATGGGTGACGTATGTAATTGAGTGGTGTTACGTCTTGTCAAATTGCTGCAAAGCCATCCTAAAACCCTGCTGTCCGTCGGTCAGCCGTGTCTTAGTCGTAGGCACGAATCATCTCGCGTTCGTATTGTGGGGGAGCCATCAGGTTAATGAACTTGACAAAGAAATGACTACATGTATGCAGAAGAGGGGAAGGAGGTATCTTTCATTAGTATTCAGAACAGGAAGAAGGCAACCAAGACACAGTTCCGCTAAAAATAACAATTTAGCATACAATGAATTGAAAAATAATTCTAGAATAATTCTATGGCTAATGGAATGAAGCTGTGTGTGTCATGAGAAGTAACAATCCTTGAAACATCATAAAACATATGGTATTGGGGGCTGGAGATTATTTCCAAATGATTGCTAGGCTTGACTGAATGATTGTTATAAATAATGCCTATTTGAAATGTGTGATATCGTAGAATTGCAATGCAGTGGGTGTGTCCCTATCCCTGGTCTGGGTGGCCCAGGTTCAACTCCCATGTGCTCCAGAGCTGTGTAGTAATATCACTGAATAGGTTGATTTAAAAAGTTAGGTCAGGTTAAATATTAGAATTTCTTCCTTCGATTATTTGTTGCTGGTCTCTTTATCTTTTTATTTGAATGCCATAATGTGGAGATGGTTTGTTTGGACTGGGATGAACAAAGTCGGCTGTCACACGACACCAAGTTATGGTCCTACAGTTTATTTTTTTCAAAAGCTTGCGATGTTAAATAAACCTGTTGGACTGCAACCTGGTGTCGTGTGACTTCTACCTTTATTTGGGTGGAATGTGTCATATCTGAATGTAACCTAAATTCCTGACAGTCAACCTGTCCAAGAAACCAAATGGCGAGCTTGCTTTGAGTTCTCGATTGACTAGCCACCTACAGACTGCTGGATTAATGCTACTGGTGGTGGGAGGTGATCTTTGAGTAAGATTTAACTAGTGACATTTAAGGGCTTCAATCAGTTTGGAGTTTGGGGACCATCCCCAGGACTTCCTGCCACTGGATACAGGACAGAGTCCCCACCCTCAAACCTCCTGCCTGATGCAATGTCCCCAGCCCTCTGACACCAAATCTGGAACCAGGAGTGGCGTTGAATTCCATCCAAGGGAATTAACAAGGACCCTATTTAAAGCTTTTAACAATTGAATATTTAATTTGCTAAGAAACTTGTGCCTGGTTGTGAATATTTTTAGTCATTTTCAATTATTTAAAGCAAGCAGTGAATTGAACATTTCATTGAAATGCTGATTTTCTTTTAATAAGTCGATTCTCAGCTGCAATAATAAAACTGTACCAGGTTATCACTCTTCAGTAGCATTCTGAAAGAGCTGGTTCGTGGAAAAATTTCACATTTGTAATGCAATCAGTTTGAATAAAAATTGAATGGAAACTTGAACATAGGATATGGTTTGAAAACAAGGATAGTTTAGATCCAGATTACCGATTTTATACCCAATTTTAAAGCTATGAGATGGTCTGTCAAAATTATTTCACAGTTGCTGATTTTATCTCTGGTTTATACTTATAGGAGAGTAGCTACAATATGTTCATGGTTTAAGCATGGATGTGAGGAATTTTTTTTTTCTCTGAAGGTTGATTCTATACAACCCTCTTTCTCAGAACAGTGGAGACAACGTGATTGAAATGTTTATGGCAGAGGTGAGGACTTTCTGTACCAACAAGGGAGGTGGAGGATATCAGTGACAGGCAAGGAAATGAACCTGATTTAATGAGCCATAATCTGAAATGGTTTATGCCTAATTCACATGTTCTAGGCATAAGGCTGTTCATTTAATTGTGGGAAAGGTCCATATGGGCTGCTCAGAAAATGGCTTGAATGACTACAGTAAAGAGAAAAAAAATATATAATGAGGACAGAAGGGGGATCCTGTTGTTTATGTTCCAAAACTCAGATGGCGCTATTCCACTTAGAGTTTTAAACCAGCATTTTAAGAAGATCATAAATAGGCACGGTTGTTGGCTACTTAACCCTCCAAGCTTCTTTGTCCTGTAAAGTCATGGGAATAAGGAAAATCTCTCCATTGGTTGGCGTCATTCAGGCGTATAGGAAGATGGTTGTGGTTGTTGGAGGTCAGTCATCTTGGATCCAGGGCATCTCCAGGAGTTCCTCAGGGTAGTGTCCTAGATCCAACCATCTTCACTTGTATCAATGACCTTACCTCCTCCAGAAGGCGAAAGGGTGGGATGTTTGCTGACTGCACCTTGTTCACCATTTGCGGCTCCTCAGATACTGAAGCAGCTCCGTTTCCAATTAGAGCAAGATCTGGATGGTGCCCAGATTCGGGCTGAAAAATGGCAAGTAACATTCAGGCCATACAAATGCCAACTCCAGTAAGAGACTAGCTAACCATCACCCCTTGATGCTCAATGATGTTGCCATCTCTGAATATCCAACTATCTATATCCTGGAAGTTGCCATTGACCAAAAACTCAACTGGACTGCCATATAAATACGGTAGCTACAACAGCAAGTCAGAGGCGAGGAAAACTGCAGTCACCACTTGACTCCCCAAAGCAAGGAATGTGATGGGATACACCCCACTAACTTGCATGGGGTGCAGCAACAGCAACACTTGAGGAAAATTGACACCATCTGGGACAAAATAACTTGCTTACATCACACCACATCCATTACAATTCACTCCCTCCATCACAGGCACTTGGTAGCAGCTGTGCATGCTATCTATCAGCTACACTGCAGAAACTCACCAAAGGTCCTTCAACAGCACCTTCCAAACACGCAACCGTCTTGAAACACAAGGACAGCAGTTACATGGGAACACTATGCCTTGAAAGTTTCCCTCCAAGCCTGACTTGGAAATGTGTCACTGTTCCTTCAGTATTGCTGGATCAAAATCCTAGAATTCATTCCCTGAGGGTATTGCAAGCCTACCTACTCGTATAAATTGCAGCAGTTCAAGAATGCAGTTCCCCCACTCTTTCTGAAGGAGTGACTAGGAACAGGCAATGCTGATCAGATGACCAAAGCCCATGTTCCCAAAGTGATTTTAAAAAATTCATGGTTCATCTCTTACCTTCCTGCACTCCTGCATGTCCTTAATTTTGGTTTCCAAAAATTTATTCACCTCTTTCTTGAATATACTCACTGGTATCTGTGGAGTAGACAATTCAGAAAAACAGCAACCCTTTTAGGGAAGGAATGTGTCTTTGCCTTGGCCCAAATGGCCTGGTGTGTTTATTCTGTGGGTAAGGTCCCTAATTTTGTTTTGTTAGAACTCTGCAAATTAGATCCCTTTAAAATAAATATCCATCTCCTTCTGGAGGTGAACTGTCCGCCTTGTTAACTTTCTCCTTTTAACAATGCCTGATGTTAGTGGAAATATCTTGTAGTTATTATTTGGGTTTCTGGACAGGCTGATGCAGCATGTTTGTGATGATGTGCATCCATTCTGCTTTTAAACAGTAACTGTTCTAATCAGCCTGGAGGACACGTTACCTGCTGAACTTGTCAGTTTTGCTGTTCCTTGCAATGTGGACAAAACACCCCAAATTCTTGTTGCTTGCTTTTTAATGGTTAAAGTTGACATGCAGGGCTTTTTGCCAAATAAAAGAACCATGGCAGTGGTTAGCACTGCTGCCTCAGCGCCAGGGACCTGGGTTCAGTTCTACCCTCATGTGACTGTCTGTCTATGTTTGCACATTCTCCCCATGTCTGCATGGGTTTCCTCCACTTGACTCCCCAAAGCAAGGAATGTGATGGGATACACCCCACTAACTTGCATGGGGCTCAGCAACAGCAACACTTGAGGAAAATTGACACCATCTGGGACAAAATAACTTGCTTACATCACACCACATCCATTAGAATTCACTCCCTCCATCACAGGCACTTAATTTTGGTTTCCCAAAATTTATTCACCTCTTTCTTGAATATACTCACTGGTATCTGTGGAGTAGACAATTCAGAAAAACAGCAACCCTTTTAGGGTGCTCTGGTCTCTTCCTGCGGTCCAAAGATGCGCATGTTAGATGGATTGGCCATGCTAAATTTCCCATAGTGTCTTGGGTGGGAAATGTAGGGATAGGGTAGGGGGTGGGTCTGAGCAGAATGCTCTTTGGAGGGTTGATGTGGACTTGGTGGGCTGAATGGCCTGTTCCCACGCTGTAGGGATTCTATGAAAAGAAGGGAACATGCTGCTATTTGCTAAACCTAAACGGGTATCTGTAATAAAAACCAGCCTGATACCGCTCATTGCTGCAAGTCTTATTTCCTGGAGCTCTGCCCATCTCTCCACTTCCTCAAACAATAGTGTTGGCATTCAGGGACCACAAATGCCACTTTTGGTGTTGATATACAGCTCTTGAACTCTCTCTCTCTTCCCCTTAGCTAAGTGTGAAGGTGGATGATCAGAATTAGTAGGCTCCTTGACTAGTGAATATCCTGTGAAGCTAGATATGTTCTATCAGGGGTCATCAGATAGGAATTGGAACTGAAGTCTTCCTTGTCTGGGAATACAAATGTCGTAACTCGGCCCGTAATTTAAGATGGGGTTGAGAAATCTTTTCTTGGAGGTTTGTTACTAATTGGAATTATAACAATGGAAGCTGCTTAAAGCAGAGTTACGTTTTTCATTCACTAGGTGGTCCAAGGTTGTGGATGGAAAGTGTGCAGAATCCATTCAGCCATGATTTTATTGAATGGAAGAAATGGCTGAAAGGGTGCACTCATGTTTCTAATGTTCTTGTGTTAAGCCAGTTAAAGATTTTATTGATGTGCAGCATTTTCCCATGTTCTTTCTGTTGTATTTAAAAAAAACACTTCAATAAAGGAGGCAATTAATTAAACTGAGGCAAAACATCTTTCCAAATATAGCTTCCTGTTATCATTGCTTCTTACTGGCTAATGACTTAATCAATACAGTCTATTTATAAAACTCTTAAGTATATAGCCTTATCCTCAGCAAGCATTGAACTGTAATTAGATTTCAGAGCTATTTTAATTACTGTGGCATCAGCAGAACTATTATATGAATGAAGTAAACATCAATATAAACACATGGAATCTTTGTGCTACATGCTATTTGGCCCATTGTGCCTTTGTTGGCTTAGCAAAGAGTTATGTATTTAGCCCCTGTTCCCTCCTCTTTCCATGCAGTCCTGAACAGTTTTTCTTCAAGTCCAAAACTAATTCCCTTTTTTGCCTGGCTCTGTTCTTAGTTTTCACATGTATGATGCAGTATGGTCCTAACCTTTCCTTTATCAGATACTACTTTCATCTCTGGAATCATGAGAGAGCAAAATACTGCAACTGCTGTAAATCTGAAACAAACACGGAAAGTGCTGGAGCAATGCCGCAGGTCTGGCATCATCGTTGGAGAGAGAAATGGAGCTACTGTCTAAAGTCCACTCTCCTTCACCGATGCCTACACACAGTTGTAGCAAGATTTTTCTGTTCCATCTCTATTGCAATAAAGACCAACATTTCATTTGTTTTAATCATTTACTATATTTCAGTGCTAACTCAGTGTGATTGAAGTACAAGAAATCCATGTGCCTCCTTTATACTGCATTCTGAAATATCCCTCTTTCAGTATTGATATGCTTTGCTACTCTTCCTGCTGATGTGGGTGATCTTGCACCTTCCCACATTTTACTCTAAATTTTTTTTTTAACCCCTGGAGCCCATCTTCAGCCCGCTGTGTTTGGATCTTTGTCACAAGTTGCTCTCCTATCGATCTTCCTATTACCTGGAATTTTAATTATGCTTTTAATGGTGGTAACCTCTGTGAAAGATGTTATTCAACTTTCTAAACTGTTATTCATTGGCTTCTCTTTTGTGCCAAAACCTGAGTGCATGTCTTGAGTTGATCTTAAATCATGAAGTAATTGAGCTGTATCTTGCGTCTTTTCTGCCTTTCATACTTTTAAATGGCTTCGGTGGGAAAGTGTATGTATCACTGGCCCTGTGACTTGGCTAAGTTTTAGTATTATGTCAGATGTAACTGACAGAGAAAACCCTTCTGGAATTACTTGGCAGTTACATTTATTTTATTTCAGGTCAGCACCTGCCTCTGAAGTTCAACTAATAGACTGTTTGCCTCACTGCATGTCACCAAAACCTACTTAAAAATCTTTTGGTTAGAATTTGCTTGTGGATTAAAAATCTTTCTCCATATGCTGTCAAATTTCTCTTGTTCTTGCTTTGGGCCCACCCATGTCCGCAAAGATTTTATTAAGCCGATGAGTAGCGTGTACCTATTTAAAACTCAATCTTTCAACCTGGTTAGTAAATGTTCTTGTGCTTTCATTTTAAACTGGTCTCTTGTGTTACTGGGAGGATGGCTCTGAGTGAGTTTGTTTCTGTGGGCGCACACTAATAGGAAGCTACTTGCCAGTGGTTGCAGTTCCCTTTGATTTGCAAGGAGGTGTCCTACTTGCTATTGCAGATGATTTCTCTGTTTCTTCATTGTGCATTGAAGCTTTTAGTTAGGATTGCACAGTCTAAAGTGTCTCCACCTGATCCTTGGCTTCTTACTGTCTCCTTGAGGTATTTTTAATTGCATGGTCAGGCATGTGGAATAACACATCTCCAGTGCATTTGGGCTTGAACCCAGCCCTTTTCACTCAGGTGCTACAACTGTGCCACAACAGCCTCAAGGTGACTCCTTTACTTTGGCAGAATCATAGATTCTCAATAATCAGAGTTAGGATCCTGCTGTTGTAGCAAGAAGTAATTACAGCTCCATACTTAGCATGCTGTCCTGCTCCTGAACTATGCACTATGGAAGAGCACTGTGACTGTGGTGCTAACAATTAAAACTTTTTATTTTCCCTTTTTCTCCCCAACTGTGATTTCCTCTCATTTAGTGATTCTGTTGGTTTTCAGAAACATGCATTATTGCACTCTAAAGAACCTAACCCCAAATAAATTAGGGGCTGCAACCCATTGTTTAAACAGCTGCAGCAGCCTATCTCGATGTAACAATAAACTAAAAAGACCAACAAATATCTTTTTACTGGTGATCAGGGCAAGAATGTTAACCAAGACACTGCCAAACCTCCCAGCTTGTCTTTGAATAATGCCCTGGGATCTTTTCCATCCTCTTGAAAACCCTCTGAAGTGACTTTTTGGTTCTGCATTATTACCAGAAGGATCTCTCTTTGAGTGTGGCATGGCTGCCCAGATTGTGTGCATTTAAGTTTAATTAAATGAAAGCAGCAACAGAGAATGATGAAAGCCAAGATAGTTTAAAATTTTGTCTGAGGAGCTTAGGGGTATGGTGGGTTAGCTTTTATTTCTGACCTCTGAGTGAATCCAATTAAGGTATGAGTAGCTTTCTTTTGGCTTCAGGGTTCTAACTAAAATTAGATTTATTGGCGAGAGTGAAGGAGATGTGGTTCTTAAATCACTGTATTGCATGAAAACAGACCATTTCATTATAAATTGAAAATAAACTTGGCTATTCTGCTCTTAGGTGGTTGGTGTGGACTAGAAATGAAATGGAAAGACGATACTGACTTCATGGCAGTTGGTTTTCTGAGCCATTATATATTTATTTAGTATTTAGGCAGAGGAAGAGGGAACATCTACTTCCCTTTAACTATCCGCCACCAAGTCAGAAGTCACACAACATCAGGTTGTAGTCCAGCAGGTTATTTGAAATCACAAGCTTTCGGAGCATAGCCCCTTCATCAGGGGAAGGTGACTTCACATCCTGTCCTCCATGAGTATGTGATGTGGCTGCAAAGCATAAGCAATCAGTGAATCCACAATCTTCTGATTCAGATGAGGTCCATGTGCCACTTGTTTACACCATGCAGCGTTCCTGAATGCCTCTGACTCTGTTCAATTTAATTTTAATTTTAGTCTTCCTGTTTCAACTTTGAAAGTCAGTTGTGTTTTGTTACAATATTCAAGTAATATTATTTTGATATGTAACATTAATGTGATCTTTCAGATGTGAATTATTTCTTAAGGAACTTCTACAGAGTAATGTTTGCTGAACCTTTACTAGTGACTTCCTTCAGTCAGAAAATTGTGTCTTTTCCAGTCTTTGCATCACTCTCTTCTGCTATGGATCTGGAGATAGATGATCCCATCGGGATCACCGGGACACCCATCGGATTACTTATTTCTGGACCCGTAGCAGAAGCAGTGATGCAAAGAGTGGGAAGGACTGCCCTTCAGCAAGTCCAACCTAAGCTATGGGTGCGTTACATAGACGACACCTTTGTTATCATTAAATGGACCAAATGAGAAGAAAGACACAAACTCATAAACAACACCCTCACCGGAGTAAAATTCACCAGAGAAGAGGAAAAGAACAAACAACTCCCATTCCTGGATGTCATGGGAGAGCGCAAGACAAATGGGGAACTGCAAATGAAAGTACGCCGAAAAGCCACACACACAGACCAGGTATTGAACTTCAATAGTAACCATCCCAGCACACACAAACGAAGCTGCGTGCGAATACCCTTTAAACGGGCAGCAGCGTGGAACTAAGCCACGAGGAGGAGGAATACTTCTTCCAAGTGCTAAGGATAATGAATATCTAAAGAACTGAGTCAGGAGATGCCTAGAGGAACAGCACCAGAAAGATCCTACACACCTCGACACACTCCTCACACTGCCCTACATCAGGAAGACGTTAGAACTCACCACAAGACTCCTACGACTGCTGGGCATCAGAGTGGCACACAAACCCATATCAACCCTACGACAAGTGCTCACTTGAACTAAAGACAGGACAAGGACAGGACCAATGTCATCTACAAGATCCCCTGCAGAGGGATCCTCACCCATCTCAAACCACCTGGTCAAGGAGAACCACAACTTCGACTGGGACAACACCAAGATCCTGGGAAAGGCCAGGCAGAGACAAGAATGAGAATTCCTGGAAGCATGGCACTCCACGAAGCAGGTTATCAATAAACACATTGAACTCGACCCCATATACATTCCACTACGGAGGAAGATAATAAAATGTGAGGCTGGATGAACACAGCAGGCCAAGCAGCATCTCAGGAGCACAAAAGCTGACGTTTCGGGCCTAGACCCTTCATCCTGAGATGCTGCTTGGCCTGCTGTGTTCATCCAGCCTCACATTTTATTATCTTGGAATCTCCAGCATCTGCAGTTCCCATTATCTCTCCACTACGGAGGAAACCTGGAAGTGAGGCAATCCATCGCGACGGACCCCAGAGTTTAAAAACCAGGTGGGAAAACACACCGATGCTTCATCAGAGGCTGCACTGAGGATGTTACCAAGCATAGTAATGAAACGCCTGCGGAACAACAAACCAGCTCGGCGAGACAACCAACCTCAACAGTAGTGTCCTCTCCGATGAGGCTTTGGGCTGAGCTGCTGTTTACACGGGAGTGATCTAAAAGGCACTTTTTGAAGTGTTTTTTTTTCTGGCCAGCATTCATCCTTCAACCAGCACCAATGAAATAGGTCGACTCTAACTTTACATTTACAGCTTGTAACTCATTGCTGTGTGCAAATTACTAATTCTATTTATGAAGGGACACTTCAATTGTACTTAATTTGCTGTGAAACTTTAGAGTGAGGAGGAGTTTTGAGACATAGCATGCAATCTCCATAGGTGTCGTAGAAATGCAGACCATTTTCTTGGCACTAAATGGATGACTCAGTGGCTAGCGCTGTTGCCTCAGCGCCAGGAAACAGCTTCCATTCCACCCTTTGGACACTGTCTATGTGGAGTTTGTGCATTTTCCCTGTGTCTGCGTGGGTTTCCTCCGGGTGCTCCGGTTTCCTCCCACAGTCCAAAGATGTGCAGGTTAGGTGGATTGGCCGTGCTAAATTGCCAGGAGTTGACAGGGGTGTGCAGGCTGGATGGGTTTGTCATGGGAAATGTAGGGTTTCAGGGATACGGGAGGGGAGTGGGTCTGGTTGAGATGCTCATCAGAGGGTTGTCATGGATTTGATGGCCTGCTTCTGCACTGACATTTCTTAGAAATCACAGAATCCCTACAATGTGAAAACTCTGGTTAGGGAGTGTTGAAATAAGGATTCTCTCAGATACCTTTAGGACTAAGTAACAGGGTGCAATCACCACTGCTTGATATCTGACTGTATCAACGTATTTGCCAAAATGAAATGGAATGTGCAGCATGGAGGCAGACCTTTGCTTTTGGTTGGTCAATGCCAGTGTTAAACACGAAACCATTTTTGTTCTTAACTCAATCAACATCCCCCATGCCTTTGTCCAAGCTGATCTGTCCCAATTGAGCATCAGATTAAACCTCTTTCATCTAGATGTCTGCCTACTCAGAGTCCATCCATATAAGATGGTCACCAAGAAGCCCAACAGAGAATTTGGAAGGAATTTCTCATAACCCGAAGAGTGGTAGGAATATGGAACTCGTGGATGGTTGAAGCGGACATTATAATCTCTATTCAAGAGGTAACTAAAGAATCATAGGGAGAATAGCAGCTGGTAGAATTTCACAAAAAATGGCAAAGCCTCAAATGATCACCAGAACCAGCATTGGGCCAAGTGGCCAGTTTGTGTGGTATATCCAAAACAATCCTCCAGTGTGAATAGCAGACAGTACTGTGCTGTCTTCTGAGGGTAATTTGTCTTTGGAATTCTCTAGCCCAGTGAAGGTGGCAGACTCGGTCTTTGAATTTGTTCAACGTTCCAGGCTGAGCTCGATTGGATTTTGATTTATAAGAAAGCCAAGGGTTGTGGAGAAAACTGCCAGGGAAGTGAAGTGAAACTCATGATCAGATTAGCAACTCTTATTGACTGCCAAAATGAGCCTAAGGTGACAAATGACCTCCCATTTCTTACTACGTTTGACTTCTCCATCTCCTCCATTCCTTTTAAGATACTTAATACCTCTTTCGCTTATCTTTTTCTCATCAGCTGTAACGTCTGTGGCTGTGCCAATTTTGTCAGATGACCTACTTGTGAAGATCTTTTTGCATTAAATGTGATATCAAATTGAAAATTGTTGTGTTCCTTCTAATCTACAAATACGCTTATTGCCCTAACTTCCAAAGAGGGCTTGACAGAGTAGATATTGAGAAGTTGTTACCCACTTAAGATTCTGAATCCAGGTATTTGGTTGGAGAGTCTGCCATTTTGGACTGAGATGGGAGAGATGTCTTCGTTCGGGGTTGTGAATTTGCTATTTCAATGTACGTGGCCCTCAGTTGCTGAATGTATTCAAGGCTGGGGATAATAGAATCTTAAGACTCATAGAGGGACAAAGGGCGTCAGGTGGGAAAGTGGACTTGAGGTTAAGGATCAGTCATGATTCTGTAGAATGACGGAGAAAGCTTGAGGAGCAGGCAGGATGACCCACTTCTCCTACTGTTGCTGTTATTGTTTATCATTTTTTATCTTTCCTAATTCTGCCAGATGTTGAAACAAAATGCATTACGTTGTTTTAACCCAGTGCATTCTTCCCTGTAACGTTAGTCTGTTGAGATTTTTACCACTGTACCAGAATCCACAAGTTTGCAAACACTTGTCACTGACCCACTATTTCCTGATTTACCTAAGTGTTCCCCAAGTACAGTCCAATTGACCCAACATAACATATCCACACTGACCGTCTGAAGAGCATGCTGCATCCCCAAACATCCCTGCACACTACAGGCAATTTAGCATGGCCAATCCACCTACCTTGTGCATCTTTGGACAGGGGGAGGAAACCAGAGCACCCGGAGGAAACCCACGTAGACAGAGGGAGAAAGGCAACCATTTGAGATTGCACCGAGGTTGGACTTGAGCCCAGGTCCCTGGTGCTGTGAGGCAGTAGTGTTAACCACTGGGCCACTCTTGTGTAGCTTGGTGTTTTAGTTTAATTTCTTAATGTAATCTAAGTTCTCACTTAACAATTCCTGTTTTGAGCTGTTATTCCAGTTTGGATTTTGATCTTTCTCTGAGTTGGTTTGGACAAGGTAGAGAATCCCGTATAGTATCATGCAAGGCATTGTTTTGTTGTGATTAAACCACATTTCATAAGTGGTTTCTCTCATCCACAAAGGCTGCAGAGTTTGTTAACACTCTCTCTGTGCACAGTCTTGCTGAGACCATTGTCTTGTGGCTGCAGTAGTGCTTCCCAAACTTTTCCCGCTGAGATTCCATTTTGAGGCTTGAAATCTGTTCACCCTGCAGTGAGAATGCTGTAGTAGGGAGGAGACCTGGAAAGGTTGGGTTTGTGGGGAGCTGAGATCTGGTGCCTGTTAAAGCATGAACATGGTTATTCAAACTCATTTCGAACTTTGTGTACACTGTTGCTCCAGAGCTCACAACGTCAACTTCCTGAGCTCCACTTTGGGAAACCTTGAGCTACGGTATGCAGTACAATTGGTTTTCAATTCTCTCTCAAATGTTGTAATTATATAATATTTACCATGGTGAAATATTCCAGAACTTATCAGGACTTATCAGAAATTTAGCACTGAGCTCTGAGGGGTGATGTTAGGACAGTAAGC
This sequence comes from Stegostoma tigrinum, assembly GCF_030684315.1. Classification (NCBI taxonomy): domain Eukaryota; kingdom Metazoa; phylum Chordata; class Chondrichthyes; order Orectolobiformes; family Stegostomatidae; genus Stegostoma; species Stegostoma tigrinum. Next base: position 6,796,763 of record NC_081391.1, read on the forward strand.
CAAAGGCTTGGTTCAAGGTACAAGGGCAGAGATATGGGGAGGTTTCAGGAAGGCATTCAAAAGCTTGAGATTCATGCAGCTGAAGTGATGCCTGTGAACTAGCGAGTGATGGAAGTAGGAGATATGCGGAAAATTGTACTTTATTTTAAACGAACTTTGTGATTTCTGAATGGCAAGGTTTAGGTGTGGAATCTAGATGCAAGAAATAACTTGTCCATGAGTAAAGGAAAGGTCCTTTGGCATTGAATAGTAAGTCAGACCATCTCTAGTGAGCTCATTTGTACTATCACCTGTTGTTTACGATGTTCTCTTCCTTACCTCTTCCCTCCCCTGTACACTTGACCTTCTGAAGACCTGTCTTTGAAGTACCAATCTCTGCGATAACTGTGCATTTTACCACTTTGGCCTTTTTCTCCCTAGTCATTCCCATATTACATTATATAAGACCATTCCTTTACTGCCACTGTGTCATCTCCCCAAATAACACTGAGTGTGCTTACACCACTTGGACTGCAACAGGTTAACATTACCACTGCCTTAGAGCAATTAGGAGTGGGAGGGGGCTTTGGAATTTTGTTTTCAAGAGGAAAATGTCTCATAAAAGCATCATAAAAGAGTAACACTGTTGGTAGTGATAGATGATGGCAAAATCTTGGAAAGATCTTTCAAATGTGTGTGCGCAGGTAGAAAATTGTGGACATGCTTTTTAATGTTTGGGTTGCCTGTGGGTAATTGGCGCCCGTCTGAGCACTTAGTGACTCGGAAAAGGGCTGTGTTAAACAGTATAACAGTGTGGAGCTTGAGGAAGACAACAGACCAGGCAGCTTCAGAGGAGCGGGAAAGCTGATGTTTCGGGTCTGGAAGAAGGTTCCCGACTCAAAATGTCAGCTTTCCTGCTCCTCTGCTGCCTGGCCCGCTGTAGTACTCCAGCTTCACACTGGCAGCAATGCTTCAGCATTGGCAGTTCTTACTATCTCTGTGTTAAACAGTATGCTGCCTTTATACTCGCTCTTGTCTGTGTTCCTAGCACTGCCATCACCTGTCTTGGCTCCTTTCTGTTGTCAGGCTGTTTGGCACCACTTCTTGGACAAGCTGCAGTTTGCTCCAGTTAACTCCTAACTCATTATCAGCTCCTACTTTCAGGATTCCCACCGGCACCGTTGATTCCACTGCCCTCGCCAGTGCCAAGGCTGAGTCACCCTGCTCACAATCTCAATATACTGTTCCACTGTGAGCTGAATTTCTTCCTTATGCATTACAGTCTACTTCTGTCACCTTAAATGACCTATCTTTTGTTTACCCCTGCTATCTTGTCCGTTGGCCTGGTGTTTGCTTTATTCCGATTACAACTCGAGCATCTATCTTCATTTAAAGGCATTCTTTAAAAATGCATGTGTATTAACATCTGTGTTTGTGATCTCTTTTTATCTGTTATTCTTCCATAGGATGTGGGTAAGGCTGACAAAGGCAGCATTTTAATGTCCATTCCTATTTGCCTGTGAACAGAGAGGCTTGCTTGGCCATTTCAGACAGCAGTTAAAAGTGAACTGCATTGCCTGAGGGTCTGGAATCGCATGCAGGTTTAACTAGCTCAAGGGCACTAATGAACTAAATGGGTCTTCACAAATGTCAGATTTTTATGATTTGAATTTTCATTCCACCAACTTCTTTGGTAGGTTTTGAACCCAATGTTCCATGTGTTATTATTTGCCTCAACCTTTGGATCGCCAGTCCAATAACATTACCACTATACCACTGTCAACCCTTGGTTTGCCCCACGGTTGACACTTGACTTGCTTGTAATGTCAGTGATTAACAAAAGAGGGGAGGAAGAAGAATCCCAATGCCTAACTGGGTAACATGCATCTCATCTGGGCAGATTAGAGTGTAGGCTCAGAGCTACTTGGTAACTTCGTGTCGCTGTAATGATGTAGCTGTGATCCCTCTTGCTGTCCTCTGTCATACTTGTGCCCTGCAACAGCCCCCAATTCCTAAAGGGAGGTACCTTGTGCAGGACATCATATAATGAGGGAATGCTGTTGTGCATCAGCAGACGCAGTCCTAGACAGAAGGATGATCCAGTTTCAGTGGCAAGGAAATATCGACTGGGGATCTCCCTGCTGCTGTAGCTTTCACCTGTCATCACAGCCGTTGACATCATATGAATACTTTCTACCTGAATCACCATTTGAGGACTTGTTTTGGATTTGCTTTGGCTGGTTCCACTCCTTCAACCTTACTGTCAAGGTTAATCCTACCAGGAATTGAGAACAGCTGGCACATCACTCATGGGAGCAACAGAACATATGAACCTCTTTGCAGGCAGATGGCAATCCATGGGAAGAAGCACCCCCCACCTCCCTACTCCATACATGTAGATGCTACTCCTCCGCACCTTCAGTGTGCAGCAACTATGGGTCAGATTGCTGAAAGGGAATTGGTTAAGATCACATTTCAGGAGTTAAGCTGTAGCATTTTTACTGTTGGTTGATCTCTGGATGATTGCCCTGCTCTCGTTCCAAAGAAAACATTTTGCGCAGAGAATGGTGGGGGAGAAAAATTACTGGCTTGTGTGTTAGATTTACATGTGAGGATCGTTAAGATAAATGAGTTCTGGGAGTGTTGTGAAGAATACATATGGGAGAGTGAGACAATGCTAGATGGATCCTGCTCTGCAAGTGAAATCTCAGAATGGGTTTGACGGCTTGGAACTCATACCCCACATTTGCTGATATAACTAAGTTTCCTGTCTTGAGACTTTTTTCTGTTATTGTCTTTGCGTTTGTTTGTATTCTTTCATGAACCACAGCTAACCGAACTCATGACTGAAACTATAACAAAATCCTTTTAAAGCAGGATTATTTTTTCCATTAAAGTGGACCGGCTGGAGATTGATGTTAAGCAAAATGCAGTACGTGAAGGATAATCATTCTTAAAAGGAGACTAGAAGTTGAAGCTTTTTCTCTTGCAGTCATCATAACTGCAACACGACAAACAAACATGAATGAAGAAGCGACACCACTTTATACTAAGGGTGCTGATAGGTTGGGCCATATCTGTCATGGAGGTGCATCAAGGACAGTTGGTTAATCTAAAACAAAGAACTGCTTTTACTGGAGATATGAAACAAACAAAAACAAATTGCTGGAGAAAGTCAGAAGATCCGGCAGCATCTGTGCCGGAATAGCAGTTAATATTTTGAGTGCAGTGACCCTTGTTCATAATAGTTAAATGTCAGTCTTAATTCTCAGATTAAGCAGGTAGTTGCTGATTGGTCAGGGCATGGCCATGGTGACGCAGCACATGCAGTGGTTTAATGGCCCCTTTTCTGAAGGGATACAATGTTTATACAGATTCCTTCTGTTGACATAAAAATTTGTCTTGAGTATTAATATGTTAGGGTTCTAATGCATATAAATACATGACATTGCAGGCCTGGCTGATCATCTTAGATCATTTAAATTGGTTGAGCACGTGCTGTCTGAAAATGAGCAATTCGTTAGTGCATGTGGCAGCTTAGAATATCCAGAGTAGCCATACTTTGTGTGAAATAAGTTTTGAAACTTACGCATACACATTCTGTTACTTCCACTGTGTTCATCCCTCTGTCCTTCATATGTCAAATAAACTTTGATTGCCAATTACTTTCATTTGAAGAAATACATCCGTTTTCCAACCTGGGATGCTCAAAAATAGGGCCACTTATTTATTTCCCTACCTACTCCCGTTTTGGGTGCACCAGGGCCAGTTTTATTGCACTAGTTGAGGTTAACTGACTTGCCTCGGAATAAAATACAGTAATGCTGGGAATCTGAAAGAAAAACAGAACAGGCTGGAGAATCTCCACAGACTAGGCAGCACCTGTAGAGAGAGAAACAACTATCCTTTCAGGTCCAACTCAGAGTGGTAAGGGCGTGGAACGCCCTGCCTGCCAATGCAGTTAGCTCAGCTGCATTAGGGGCATTTAAACAGCCCTTGGATAAGCATATGGATAGTGATGGGATAGTGTTGGGGGAGGGGCTTAGATTAGTTCACCGGTTGGCACAACATCGAGGGCCGAAGGGCCTGTTCTGCACTGTATTGTTCTATGTTCTCTGACTCTTAATGGAACTGCACTGTAAATGCAACAGACACCAGATTCCTGGAGCTGTGTGCCTGACTGGTATTTTTGTGCAACCTTTCAGTCTTTACCTGTTAATTCACTATCGGCGTTGATTTTTTTTCCTTTTTGCAAAAACAGTTAGTGCTAGAAGTAGTAATCAGGGTAGAGCTTGGTAACAATGTTATCTTCCAGTTATACCTTGCTATATTTCCATGTATGTTCTGCTGGCTTGTTCCATTTATCGTGATCATGGGCAGAGTTTGGTGTTTGTATTTCAAAGTAGGTTTTACAGAAACAGTGAATGCATTTACTTTCTGTCCTTTGCCCTGCTGGTTTACCCCCCACCCCAAAAAAAAAGGAAGTTGATCTTTGTGTTGTGTGCTGCTGCTGTCTGGACTTGTAGAATGGTATAGGTGTTTTCTTCCTACCCTGTGATCCGTCACATCTCCCAAATGCCTCATGTGATATCGGGAATGATGAGTAGATGGTAGGGAGAAATTGTAAAATTGAGCATGTGCTCTCATGCTTTGTATTTGCCTTTAGCTTTTTGGAAAGCAAAACATTTTATTGGTGATTTCCTTTCATTTGCTCACAAAAATATCCCTATATTTCGATGTATTTTAACAGTAAATTTTAAATGGTATTCGGTGTGAAAACTGTTCACTGGATGTTAATCGTGCGAAAATGTTTTGACTCAGTTTAAAATTAGGATTGACTGAGACCAACACTTGTGGTTTGAATTATTTTGGTCTCTTTCTATCTCTGACTACAGCTGATTTTATTTGTGTCCAGTTTGCTGATCTAGAACCAGGCCTGGTTTGTGCAAGATCAGAGGATATTTTTATAGAGTCAGAGTCATACAGCACAGAAACAGATCTTTTGATCCGACTCGTCCATGCTGAACATAATCCCGAACTAAACTTGTCCAACCTGCCTGCTCTTGGCCAATATCCCTCCAGACGTTTCCTATTCATATATCCAAACCATTTAAGTTGGTCTTGGTTCAAAAATGGGGTTTCTGCCAGTGGCTACCTGGTAAATAGAGTAGAAAAACTGGATTTTCATTAGAATGTGGAGTGGTCTTTTTTTTTTATTTGATATGATCTCTCCTAATTCCTTTTTCCTATGACTTCCTCCCACTTTGAGCATGGATTCAATGCCCATTTTGCTTTTAAAATGATTGAAAGAGATTGTGTTGAAACAGCTCACAGTGAGGTTGAAAGGCTTTGTGGTTTTGGTAGAGCAAATTTTATATTTAACAGAAAGCAACTCTGAAGTAGGTGTGATCTAAGTATATAGTGCTCTGGTCAAACTTTCCCTTTGTATTTATTGTCTGGTTCTGGTTGCTGAGTTGTAAGTGATTCAGATGCTGGAGGTGGCCACACAAAGAGGCACCAGCATGGTCCTGGCTGAATTATCAATGGGTAGAGTTTGTCTCAGTTGCCTCCTTTCAAATCCATGATATGCAATGTGTGATAGCCTGCAAGATATTGCAAACCTTATAAACTAGAGCAACGTGGACTACTATTTCAAACTATGGTATGACTACTAATACAGTGGACTAGAAGGCCAGACAGTCTGAGGGTCAAATTAAGGGTTGAAATGAGGAAGTTCTTCTCAAAGTGATTGATGCGTAGGAGGATTCTCTAGGCAGCTTAATGGAACCAAAACCCCCTGCATGATTGAAGAGACTAGATGCAATGTTGAGAGACTAATTCATCTCTCATTGTGTGGAGAGATGCCTTTCTCTCCTTCCCTACCATCATGTAGATTGTGGAAAGTTTATTGTAATCTGCGCCCCTCAAATTACTGACTCTGTAGACTTCCACAGGTGCTGACTCCTGTATGTTTGGCCTTGAGGTTTATTTAAGGCAATACATTCCAAAGCTAGAATTCATTTTACAAAAAGAGGGCAGGAGACAATTTTTAAAACCGCACTTCTTTGAGAAGAATTTAACTGTTTAAACTTCATTATTGAGCTTATCAAAATGACAGCAGTCTTTGCTGTTTCCTACTTAAAAGCAGCTGGGCGGAAATGCTAGATCTGTGATCACTTCTGCAAAAAGTGAAGGTTAAAATGGAGAACTTTCACAAAGCACGGAATAAGTTTACTGTTTGGCAGTTGTAGCTGGGAGCACTAACTGTGTCTATCCTCTTTCTCTCTGACAGTACTGCAGCTGAAGCTTCAACAACGGCGGACCCGGGAGGAGCTGGCCAGCCAGGGAATCATGCCACGTAAGTAATATCACTTAGAACACCATGTCACAACTGGAGATAGGTCAGTGTACTGTGCTTAAATGAAGGCTGTTATAAGCCTTTTGTGACTAGATTGTGTGTGCATATTCTTAAGCTGGTTGTATCTTTTTCTTTTCCACTGCACACTCACCTTGTTATCTCAATCTTAAGTCTACCAAGCCATACTCTTTGAACTATTAAGAGAAAGCTCATCTTTCTCCTTGTAACGGAAATTTGGTTTGATTTCTCGAGGGGTAACGATGGTGGTGAAGAGGCTAATCTGATCTCCAGTTTGGCACTGCGTAGAAACTACATGCGAGTTCTCATGGTATTTAGCCTTCCCTTTGCGTTAGAGCAAGAAACTCTCAGGCCTCACAATGAAAGACTGTTTGACTCAAATAGTTCTTCCTCCTTTGTTAGAGAGGAGGTTTCCTGAGATGCACAAGCATGTGCAGACTTAGTGGCCACATCTCCTGAGTAAGTATCACAGCAATGGAATGGACAGCGATCTTCCCGGCAGCATTTTAATTTCTGGGGTCTGTGGTTGTGTTTTATCGCGGGAGCTTTCCAGGCACCAGAAGATAAGGTCTTCTTACCAGGTTGGACTGTTTCAAGTTGGAGCAGCACAGAGTTTACCAAGGCTTGGTACAAATGGGCTGCGATTTTAACGAGTTCCTAGAACTCTTGTTGACTACGTCCTTATTTTTGTGCATTCCCATTCATCATTGTTGATTACATAGGCATGGCTTAACTGAAGCCCAAGTTTAAACTGCTCATTCTAGTTTTTAAATCCCTCCATGGCCTTACCCTTCCCTGTATTTGTAACTTACTCAACTCCTAAAATCCACTGGGATCACTGCTCTTGTGCAAACCTTGCCTTTGTATGTCCCCAATAGTAATGATTTCACTGATGGTAGTGCCTTCAAAACTGTTGAGGTGTCTTGCTCTGCAATTTACTCCTGAAGTCTTTGCTGTCTTGTTAAGATGTTCCTTAAAATTAAGCACTGACCTTGTGTTCATCTCACCTAATATGTGGCTTAGTGTCAGGTTATGTTTTATGACTCCTATCTAAACTGTTTTAAGGCATTTTATTATAAGTTGTTAAACTCCAGCAGTACTTCTACGCATCAGAGAGAAATCATTTCCTTTCACAGTTTAGTGCTACGCATAGCCAAGAAGTACTTTTGAATGATAATTATTGCTGTAATGTTGGGAAATTGGGCAAGAGTTCCTGAAGCTTGCCTCTGGTTCGCTTGTTAGTGTTCTCCAGCCGATGTTTTAAGTGTGTTGCTTCCGCTGATGAGAGCTTGGACGTTCCACTCTGGCAAACACAAGCTCCATTTGTGTGGCACTCTCAGGTATTTTTCTTGAAGACTGCAGCTGTTTCCTTACCTGATGGATGCACGTGTGCACGTGCATATGCGTGCACTGTAATTAATTGGGTGATGAAGTTCTTCAGTAGAAAGAGCCTTATTTTGTTAAACACACCTTACAAGGGATCAGATTAGATTTATTAGTTTGAGCTTTAATTATAGAATCGTAGAATCCCGACAGTGTGGAAGTAGGCCGTTCAGCTGATCAAATCCATACTGACCTGCCAAAGAGTATCGCAACCAGAGCCACCCCCTGCCCTATCACTGTAACCCTGCATTTCACATGGCTCAGCCACCGAGTCTGTGCATCTCTGAACGCTATTGATAATTCACCTTGTTCAGCCCACTTAACCTACACCTCTTTGAGCTGAAGGTAACGAGCTAAGATCCTGAGTAGTTTTGATAAGATAGATGTTGGAGAATGTAGAACTAAAAGTGCCTTTTGAAAAATAAATGATCATTCAAGACAGTGATGAGGAGAAATTTTTTTTCATGGAGGGTTGAGAGGTTTTGGAGTTGTCTTCAAATGAGGTAGATGCAGAGCCTCAATGGCAGAGCTTCTTGATGAATGCGAATTTGGGCGGTGGTGGTGAAAGACTATCGGGAGTGGTGATAAAATAGAGTAAGCAAATCACTGAGTCTGCTCTAATGTTCAATAAGTTTAAGAGGCTGAGTGGCCTCCCACTCCTCCCATGTTGTATGCATGTCAGGTGATAAGAGTGCTGAAATGATCCCAGATAACACCTGTTATAACAGTAGACTGTGCAGCTGCCTACAGCTTATTTCACTAGAAGCAAAAAGATGGAGAGGTGATCTACTAGGAGTCTTTATCATTATGAAGGGATTTGATAAAGTAGATGCAGAGATGTTTTCCTGTTTCATGAGTCTGGGGTGGAGGAGCAATACAGAAAACCCAGCAATTCATTTAAGAACCAAGGCGAGACCTCTTTATCCAGAGTGTGGTTAGAATGCCATACTTGCTGCCCCCAAGGAGTGATTGGGGTGAACGTTGATAGTGTGGTTAAGAAGCAGCTGACTGAGGGAGAAGGGAAGAAAAGGTTATCCTGATTTGCTCCAAGAGTTGTTGTTAGTGCCACTCAAGATCTGTTGGCCTTATTGGGCTGGTTCTGTGCTGTAATTACCATGCATTTCTCTTCTTGTCCTGCAATTAGTAATTGAAGGGTAGCTTTTTTTTTGTATTGTAACCCAGAGCTGGCTAATTGTGGAGAAAGAAGCAGCTGACACGTGTAAACTTGTAGAATTCTGGCCTCTCCACTGATTTCAGTGAGATGGTCTTGTCTGTAGCATGGCTTGAGCCAGTGCTAATGAGGAAACCCATTGTGACAGGACTTGGTTGGAAAATTAATTTGCTCAATTCGTATTTTCAAAAAATAGGATTTTGCAAATATTATGTGATTTTGTGCTGGCAGGGATCCTTCGAATAAAATCTATGACCCCTTCGCTTGTCACGCCTGTCACTAAATACTCTAGCAATTGTCAGAAGACTCAGCGGTAGAGTGGGGAAAACCACCATCTGGGTTGCTGCAAAACCAAATTGAATTACACCGTTCCGAAGCAGCTTCAAAGATTCAGTGAAATGTTGAAATGTCAATGTTCTCATTTGGCATGCTTCCAGACCATCTGAGTTTCTGCATTATTTTATTTTTGTTCCAAATTTCCATCTGTAGAATTCTGCTTTTATTTCAGTTAAGCAGTTCATTGTGACAGAACAATATTTTATAGAGCTTTGTAGATGCAAGGTTTGATTCCTGAAAGTTGGAAATGCTTTAGAGAGCAGTTTCCTGAGTCACCTTGAGGCCTGTTAGTAATAGTCTCAGCCAGTGAAAGGGTAATCAGTTCCTGCTTGTGAATTTAAAACACAAACTTGACTGGCCCAGTGGCGTTTTCTTAACCCGTTGTTGTCTCCCTCCTTGATTCAGATGGATGTTTAAGATTACAAGGAACGGAAGGGTGACCTGGAAAAGCGTTGTCCTTCAGTCAATATTTTCAACAAAAGCTTAAGGCAAAATGGCTGCTGCGCTTAATCTTTGTAACTTTAACTGCAATTTGAAGCAAGTCATTTTTCATGACATGGAGTGGGATATTTTTGAGTTACAACAAGATGGCATATCGAGTCTTTTCATTCCTTTAAAAGCTGAGGTACCAAGCTAGTTGCAGCAGGCTGTACCCAGGCGTTGCTCTCAATGGTATCTGGGATGGAACTGGTGAATATTTTTGAAGCTATTTATCTTGGTTACAGGATAAGGAAAGGAGGTAGAATCGGAGGTTTAGATAAAGCATTTCTACAATGATGTTAGGCAAGTACATGAGTAGGAAATGGTTGGAGGGATATGGACCAGGAGTAGGCAGGTGGGACTAGTTTGGTTTGGGATAATGTTCAGCAAGGACTGGTTGGACCTAAGTGCCTGTGTCTGTGCTCTGATTCAGTCAAAAAGTAGCAATGCCACACAGCAAAATAACTCGGTCTTCCAGCATCTGATTCCTCTCCCATATAGGTTTTTATAGTCTACAGTTTTCTAAAGGCCTATGCTCTGTGCCATGACACACTTATCAGTCATACCCTGCATAAGAACAGTAATAGGCCCAGTTGGTAATGCACTCACCTGAGTTAGAAACCTGCGGGGTTCAGATACCGGAGCAGTTAATTTTTGGATGAGGTTTTAAATTGAAATCTCTTCTGTTCTCTCGGGTGGGTGTGACAAATCCCAAAGCATAATATTGAAAGAGACCAGGGGAGCTATCCCCTGATGTTCATTATTAATAGCTCAATCAACAGCACAAAAACAGATTCACTGATTATTATCATATTGCCCTCTGAGAGCATGCTATGAGCAAACTGCCTACTGTAGTTCCTACGTTACGTTTTGTGGTTACAATTCAAGTACTTAATAAACAGTTAAATGCTCTGAAGTACCCGATGTATGTGGAAAAATTGAATAGAAATACTAACCTATGTCCATAAGTTGTGATATGTGCCGATTAGTAGGATTTGTTGTTTCTCTCCGAAAAAAGCTTATTTTCGGGACTGATTCCGCATTCAGGATATTTAATCAAAGCAGAAATAGTAACAACAAAATAGAGTCATCACCAAAAGCCAGCCAGCAGCACTGGCAGACAGACAATGGTTATATGTAATACATGTAACTCCCATTGCTTTCGGCATTGGCTTCTGCAGCCACTAATTCCTCCAACATCTGTGTTTCATGGCCATTTTTGTTCTAAAGACTTTAAAATTTGATTCATTCTTGAGGTTGCAACGTAGTTAAGAAAGAGCTTTAAAGACACAGCAATACCAGTTATATGATGGATGGCAGTTCTAATGGGGTGGGCAGGGAGCTAGAAGGGACAAAGACTAAACGCGGTGGCATGGCTGTGATGTTATCTATCCTGATTTAGAAATGAAGGCTGTAACATTGAGACCCAGTAACTGGTCTGGAAATAAACTTCAACAAAATATGTTCAGACCTCTGTTCCACAGATCTGTTACTCTATTTAACGTAATGCTAGCTGTAAGGTTATTTACCTTTAAGGTTGTATTCTCAGATTTGTCATTACCCTGCCAAGAGTGAACCTGGTTTATTCTTGAGTAAGAGCGTTGTGCAGGAAAATACTGGACTTACAGAAAGGAATTTCATTTGTTTAGGAGAAAATGAGGGCATTCAAAGTAAAGTTGCGTTTCTTGGTTTTGTTTTTACAATAGAGAAATCACAATGCTAGATCTGTGCATAATGTAGATGATAAAACATTGGTGCAGAAGCAGCCCATTGAGTCTTCTCTGCCAAACTGAGAGTATGGCTGGTCATGCTAAACTCCAAACTCTTGCCTTTTCCCCCATCACTGCCTTACTGATGAAAAATATTCCATGTTTCTTTTGGTTTAAAGGGCAGTTGAAGCAGATCTATAGTGTCGCTATATCTTTGAGACAGATTCATTGCATTAGATTGTCTCCAAATTTTATGAAGCCTGTCTTTGTGCTTCATGTGTTCATCAGCCCTACTGGGAGAATGCCATTGTGTTGGAGTCGTTGTCTCTGTTGCAGTGTTAACAAGGACATGCCCACTCTCGGGTCTATACTAATAAGTGTGACATGATTCAGATTTCTTCAAGTACCCTGGCTGTCATCTATTTCTCACCAACATCACCAGAAACAGATTTTAAAAATTTAATCTTTGGGATGTTAGTTTCACTGGCAAGGCCAGCATTTGTTAGTCATCCCTTAAACTAGCGGCTTACTAGTTTTGAGAAGCAATAAAAGACAATAGTTAACCAGACGTGTTTATACAACAATTTGTGATTGCTTTCTTGTAGATCTTGAAACTGACTAACTTTCAATTCCACATTTCAATATTGTAGTTCAAATTACATTTCGCAATCTGTTGTTATGGGATTTGAACCTGTGTCCCCAGCACCTTTAGCTTTGGACTCTGGGTTAGTCCAGTGACGACATTGCTGCACCACGATCTCCCCCCAATCCCCATAGTCAGTGCAGTTTGTTCAGCAATGACTATGGTTTAAGAAATAATATTTATTTTAACTCATGAGATGTCCTTTGTGAAAGCATGTTCTTTTCTCCCAGTAGCTCTTGTCATGGGGATGGGGCTTCTGCAGAAATTGATCACACTACTCCTGGACCAGAATGGAAGATTCAGCAAATGCTGTTCCTCTTAATCTATGCATCCTGCATGACGACCTGTTCCTGTGCAGTTCTACCATCCGTCCTGTAGCCTGAACACTCCGTCACAGACAATCCCTGACTGTGAGAACTAAGCGTTGTGCAGGAAAATACTGGACTTACAGAAAGAAATTCCATTTGTTTAGGAGAAAATGAGGGCATTCAAAGTAAAGTTGAGTTTCTTGGTTTTGTTTTTACAATAGAGAAATCACAAAGCTGGATCTGTGCATAATGTAGATGATAAAACATTGGTGCAGAAGCAGCCCATTGAGTCTTCTCTGCCAAACTGAGAGTATGGCTGGTCATGCTAAACTCCAAACTCTTGCCTTTCCCCCATCATTGCCTTACTGATGAAAAATATGTCTGTCTCAGCCTTGAATATTCTTTGTTTCAGCCTTGACAGCCCTCAGCGGTAAAGAATTCCACAGATTCAGAACCCTCTCAGAAGAAATTCCTTCTCATTCCTGTCTTAAGGAAGTGTCCCTTGACTCTGAGTGTATTCCCTCTATTTCTAGATTCTCCCACTAGAAAAAAAAATCCTTCCATAACTACCTTGTCAAGCTCCCTCAGAATCCTGTATATTTCAATAGGATCTCCTGTAATTCTTATAAGCTCCAATGAGTACAAGCTCATGTACACAACCTCTCCACGGGCGAAAAATCCATCCATGCCCTGAATTGACCAAGTGAACTTTGCCTAGATGGCTTCCAATACCAGGGTATTTTTCCTTCTAAATAAGTGATGCAAACTTTCTTCAGTATTCTCGGTGTAGGCTGATTAGTACCTTGTATAGTTTTAGCAAGACTTCCCTATTTTGTACTTCACTCACTTTTGGAATAGAAGTCAGCATTCTGTTTGACTTCCCTAATTGCCTGCTGAACCCTTGTCAAACTTGCTGATAATACATTCACTTCCATCATCAAGATATATTGTGAATAAATATGGATCAGCATTGAAGCCTGTACCACTCCTCTAGTTACAGGTTTCCACCCTGAAAACGTCCTTTTTATCTCAACTGTGTGTTATTACTGGGTCAATTGTTTATCCATGCTAATATACTACTCCCAACATCCTCAGCTCTTATTAAGCTATGTTATGTGCGGTGTCTTATCAAACTCCATTTGGGAATCCAAATGTATCTTGCTTCTTCGCCCCCCACCCCCCCCTTATCTGTGCTGCTTGTTACCTATTTTGGAGAATTCTAATAAATTTGTCAGGTCTAACGTCCCCTTCGTGCAGCCATGCTGTTTCTGCTTGATAGTATATTACTAAATGCTCTGTTATCGAATCTAGTATTTTCCCAATGACATGTTAAGTCAACCAGTTTATAATTAATGTTTATTTGAGCTCTTTGTTTTGAGCAAGAATGTAAAATTGGGCCTTTTCCCAAATTCTTTACTGTCCTGGGATGCAATCCATCAGGTTCACGGGGTAAAACATCCTTTAGTTTCATGATTTTGCCTGGTACTTTTTTATTCTAGTGATAGCTGTTTAATTCCTTCTCTCTACCAAATTCCTTGGTACTTTATTTTTGAGATGCTGTTAGTGTCCTCTGCTGTGATCCTGTGCTGTTTCCTGGTTCCCCTGTATTATTTCTCCAGCCTCATTTTCAAAGGGGCCTGTATTCACTTTGGTGCCACGCTTCCTTTTCATTTATTAAAAGATGGTCTTTGTCTGTTTCTGTGCTACTTGCTAGATCATCCTCAGTTTATTTCCTCCCTGTATTAGTTTTTTGGTTGTGTCCTTTTGGACTTTAAAACTATCCCAGTCTTCTGGCTTATCACAAATCTTTGTATCTTATCACAAATGTTGTAAACTTTTTCTTTCAATCTGACACTGTCCTTAACTTGGTTAGCCATGGTCGGGTTATCCTCCTAGAATCCTGGAATATATTCTTGTGCATCAGACTATTTTCTTTAAGCTCATCATTGTACCTGAACCATGTTTTCTCCTTCCGCAGTCCACTTTCACCAACACTGCACTCATCCTGACGCAATTGCCTTCAAGTTTAGCACAGTTGTTTCTGACCCAAGGTTCTCCCCCTCCAACTGAACACTCAATTCTTACCCTTTCTGGTCACTGTTTCTGAGGGGATCTTTTACTCCTGAATCATTTATTAAAACTGCCACATTGTGCATTATGGCTCTAGGCACTCCTAACTTCACTTGTTGACAGGATTTGAACCTGCCTGGAGCAACTCACCAGTCAGCCAAGACTACATGTTGCAAAAAATCATCTTTTATACTGTTACCACATCATCTAATGGTGTCCTGTGAAGAATTGAAATAAAACCTGTTAAAGCTTTCTGAAGTTTAAAAATTGTAATTCAGCATATTGAAGGCTGGTAAATACCTGAATCAAGGCAGCTGTCTAATGGTGTGACTGTTTGTATAAATCAAAAATTTCTAAAATAGCTGTGAGTGCCAAAATGTAATGAGATATGAAATAATTATAAAAGCCAGTTTTACTACCTCCTGGATACTATGTGTATAAAGGAGAAATCAGGTTCTTTAGGCTGTGCTAGCATAAATGTTAGTTAGGATTGAATTTCAGGAAGGTTTATGCCCCTTCCTGAAAGATCTCTGGTGAAACCAAGCAGCAAAGTGTCGAGATTAATGTAACCTGATCCCAATTGCCTCGCTGAAGACATTATTTTGTGTGTGTAACCTGCCCAATGATATGCTGATGTGGTTTTGGGATTGGAGAGTGGAAAATATGTACCATATTGATTGTATATTTAAGTAGGTTTTGTTTTCTGGCCATACCTCAAACTTGATTACTCACCAAGATAAGAAAATTCAAGCTATCGACACTAATTTGAATTAGAATCTTGCTTTGAAAATGAGAGAGCCTATATGTGAAATATCTATTGGGTAGATTTTCATCTGATTGTCTCATCCTGTAAGTCAAATTCTTGTAATTGCTCAGGTGAGCAGGCTGTTTGCCAGTGTCACTCCCGATCACAAGGATTTGATAGTGATGTTTGTTTAATCTAATCCTCAATACTGCTGTTGATGCTGCTTGGCCTTGAACTAATGGTTCCATGCTATTGTGTTGAGAGAAAGATTGCTGCATGGGATATCATGGCTGTAAGGCTGTTTCTACACTTGTAATGTGACACTAATAATGGAATACAGCTTTGGTTTAAAAAAAACTGACGTCCGAACTTAGCAACATGTTCCCAGAAGAGTGATGTGACGCAGCATAAAGCTATCTGAAATGTACATCTGGAACTAACTCAGCATAATCACATTTAGACTTTTAACCTGCTTTTGCAAGCAGCCAAAGGTTTTGCACATTAGTGATTGGATATGTTGCCTGGTATGATACGGACTTGGGGGGGATCGGTGGTGGGGAGAGAGAGAGAAAGATACAATGAAGCTATCTGCCTGAACTGACATTCAGAGCTGATGCACACGCGTGCGTGGCAGGTGAGTTAATGCCTCTCATGAAACTGGAAAGTGCTTCAAAAATTATTTCCATATTAAAGGTGAGACCATTTCTCAACACAAATTTCCATGGCTCCTTTGACAACCCAACACAGCAGTGTCAAACACTAGAATGATACCAGGGCACTAAGGGTTACAGTGTGAAGGCAGGTTGAATAAATCTGATTGCATGACTAGGAGTTATATTCCATAATGTTTAAAAGGCTAAGCACGGTTGAAGAATTCAGTCGGGTAGCCTCACACAAGTACGGTCCAAAACAAGGAAACAGTCTTAGAATTGAGTCAGACTATTCAGGGATGAAATCAGGAAGAATGTTTGTTTTCCTCTCGGTATAGTTAGTAGAAATGTGAAATTCTCTTCCTCAAAAGTTTGTGGTTACTGAGTCAGATGCATCCTGTGAATGAATTTAAACAAAATTTCAAGACCGATGGGAAAAGTTTTACTAGATAAAGGAGATGTTGAAGAGAAATGCTAGATGGAGCTGAGCTTAGAACAGCAATGATCTAATAGAATGATGGAAGAGACTCAAGGGGCTTAGAATTAACTATGCTTTCTACAGTTTCATGTAGGAAATGATCCCTCAAACAATTGAGGCAATTTCATTTATATCCTTTTAAGGAAGGAATCCTGTCTTTTCTCATTCTGACCTTCAGCCTTATACCAGAATTACTGACTACTCCTCCACTGTCAGTGTGACCAGGTATGGGCAGAAGATTGCAGCCTTGCTGGTGACTTTTGCATCCCAAAGAAGGTTTCTAAATGAGCAGATGACCTGTATTTGTGATGTCCTGTTAAGGGATAAATGTTTCTCAGGGCATTGAGAATACCCTGCTCTTAATCAAATAGTGCGCTATGCTGTGGAACCATTTTATCTACTTGGTGCAACAGCTTTAAAGCCTCATCTGAGCTATAATACCATATTTGTGAAGTACTCATTCAATGCCGGTCTAAAATTGTGATTGATTGCAGCTTTCCTTCAGCACACATCAAATCATAGAATCAATACAGAGTGGAGGCAGGCCATTTAGCCCATCAAGTCAATACTGACCCCTCCTAACAGCATCCCACCCAGACCCACCGTCCTACTTTAACCCTGTAACCCTGTGTTTTCCATGGCTAAGCCACCTAGCCTGCACATCCTTGGACACTGTAGGCAATTCAGCATGGTCAGCCTACCATGGATTGCAGCAGTCTGAGAAGGCAGTTTGTCACCTAGGGATGGGCAGAAAATGCTGGCTCACCCAGCACAACTCTGATCCCCTGCAGGGAAAGCCAAAAAAAATTGTTGAGCACTGGGACATCCTAAGACCAGGCCATGTGCAGTGCTGCTGAGGCGTAGACAGTGTAAGTACAGTGGTCAGTTATGCGTGCAGCAAGTTCTCTCAGTTAGCTGGGTGATAATGACCAGCTAATCTGTTTCTATTTGTAGAGAGGTGGGTTGTCTAGGACAGTTCCATTGCCTTTCTTTGACTTAGTATGATTGTCCGAAATGTCCACTGAGGAGGCCAAATGGTCTTGCATTGGTGATTGTTCAGTTCAAACCATGGTACGATTGTCCTAGGTCAGGGTTTGAGCCCACAGTTGCCTGACTGGACCAAGACCAGCGTGTGTTCCAAACAAGCAAACTCTTGGAGTCCTTGAACCTACCATGTTCATAAGACATAGCTTCAACTTCATCTTCCTGTCTAGCCCTCTCCATTACCTTTTGAGCCTGTTGTTAATGAAAAATCTATTTGTCTCTGTCTTAAAAATGTTTGGTGACCCTGCTGCCACAATTCTCATGAATTCCACACCCTTACAGAGCAAATGTCTCCTTCTTTGTGTTAAATATAAAGATCCTTTTTCTTAAAATGGTATCCCTTAGCTCTCGCTTCTCCTGCAAAGGGGAAATATTCTTCGAGCATCTACCCTGCCAGAGTATTTGAGAGTTTAGCTCAGGTCTTCTAGAGGGTAAATGTCAAGATTTTGCAATGAATCTTTTTTTTTTTAAACACCCCCCCCCCCCCCCCCCCCCCCCCCCCCCGGATTTAGCCTCAAATGAGAGTGCCTGATCTCTGGGTGACAGGGTGATGATGAGGTTAGATGAAAGCTGAGTAAGTGGAAGAATGGAGGCCAAGTCAATGTTTACTGCTTTCAGCATTTTTCAGTTAGTACACAGTCTAACTGGGAGCTTGTAGCAGGCCACATGAATGCCCCTTTGATCTGGGTTTGATGTATCATTTGAGATAGGAAGCCAAATACTTTGTTGAATGGGAAGAGAAGGAAAGATTACTTCATTTGCAGAAAAGTTTTTAAAACTAAATTATTTGATAATTTTAGTCACTTGCTGCAGAAACCCATGTGTGGTGAATCAATGCAAAACCAGCAGTGTTTCAGTAGTGTTTTGTAATTGTTTGCAGCGACCTTCATTAATAAATCACATTGCAACTAACTTTTTCTCTTGCAGCTATCCGATCTCTATGTCACAGTTCACCCACCTAACTGTTGCTTTAGATAACAAGGTGTAGAGCTGGATGAACACAGCAGGCCAAGCAGCATCAGAGGAACAGGAAAGCTGATGTTTCAGGCCTAGACTCCTCTTCAGAAATGGGGAGGTGGAAAGGGATTCTGAAATAAATAGGGAGACAGGTGGAGGCAGGTAGAAGATGGATAGAGGAGACAAACAGGTCAAAGAGGTGGAGATGGAGCCAGTAAAGGTGAGTGTAGGTGGGGAGTTATGGAGGGGATAGGTCAGCTGTGCTCGTCCAGCTCTACACCTTGTTATCTCAGATTCTCCAGCATCTGCAGTTCCTACTATCTCTGAAACATAGCTGTCATGTTAGCTGTGATGATACTACACTTAAGGCAGTCAGGCTGTGGAGAAGAAAGTAGCTCAATTTTCAGGCTATGGTTAGGAATCATTGCAATGCTAAATCTTCGGGGTGCCTCTACAGTTTGCATGGAGTGTAACCCTGAATATCAGTGGCAGTTTTTGGAGAAATGGGATGAATGACACTTAATATTTGCGCAGTTGGTATGGTTGGAGTTCCTTCTTGCTTCGAACATGCCTTACATTGATTGCCTACCACCACCCTTTCTCCTCCCCATCATCCATCCACTTCAAACACAAGCTTGTAACATGAGAAATTAGGAAACCAAAGTTCAGCCGTTCAAAGACACCATCAAATAATCCCCTTTGTTCTGAATAGCATGAATTGAATTCAGCTTTTTGCACTCTAATTCTGGTTCCTTGCCCATCAATGATTTTGGCCATTCTTCCTTTGGCAACTTGTGCTTTCAGTTGTCTTGATCCCAGTCTGCAATTTCCTCCTTAAACCCATCTTGTCGTCTCTCCACATAAAATACAGTTCTAGATCTATCTGTTTGAAGCTCTTATTCACTGGCCCTGACATCTTTTTCTGTGTCTTGATGTCAGAAATGCTTTTATCACTATCTCTCCCCCCTGACCCCCTCTCCCTCTCCTCCTCTCTTTGTCCCCCCCATTTAGACACCTTGGGAGGTTTTGCTACATGAAAGCAAGTTGGTGTTGTGTTGGGGAGAGCAGTATGTGATTCAGGTGAAAAAATTGATAAGTTGAAAACTTTTGGATTTTACATTGGTGTGGCTGCTCAGAAAGCTGCAGCAGAAACCCTGGATTCCGAAGACTGGTTACAATGATTATTGATGTACAATTGATATCCACAATGATTAATGATAATGGAGCAATACATTGCCCAAATTGAAGAGTTTGCTTAGGATGAGCAGGTTTATCTCAAACTAAGATGGGCAGTGGAGAAGATTTGGTTTGAAAAGTATATTGAGTAATTCGAAGCATTATTGATTGGATTGCTGTAATCTCTAAAACAATATTAAAAGTTATGTAGGCAGAATAATTGAGGAAGTTCAAACAATGGGCGTTAGCAATGTGGTTCACTACAATATCCCAAAAGCTGTTGAGGCATGGCAAATGTAATTATATTCTCTGGTTTCTTTAAGCTATGATCCCTATGGTCCTACTGCATGCTGAACTATTCCTGACGTGATTGTTGTCAGAACTTACGTCACTGGTTTCCATTGGGCTTCCGACCCTCGAGGATTGTTTGAAGTTTGTAGGAATGAAAGGTGATAGACTCAGCAGATAAACTTGATAAGATGTTTCCAAGCCTTTCGATTTTTAATAGATATGAAAGCAATTGAGTTCAATAAATCTGACATAGTCACATTCTGGAGACCTGCAGGGCTCCACTGATGTTTGTTTTGGATCTTCAGTTATGTACCTTTCTGCTTTAATTGCAATTGGATCAATGATTAAAGCAATGTTGCTTGTAGAATAGAGGTTTGAGTCCTGTTTCCAGTTTCTGAAAATCCTGTTTTGCGTTTGATTTTTGTATGCTGGATAGAAGGTTTGTTCAGCATTGTGACATTGCTTGTGTAAGGATCATGAGTTGCAACAGATTAGCTGTGGGGACATGACCAAGACTTTCAATTTGTGGTATTGCATGCATGCGTTTTAAGTGTTACTAAACATATTGAGATGGCTTTACTAGTGGAAATGGAAATTAAAGCATAGAATGAGGCTGATTTTTTTTTTCATTCACCAGTCAGGTAGTTCCCATTTGTTTCTGGTTGCTTTGTGTTTCATTTTCTCTTCCAACTCTGGACTCCCTGTCTCCCTCAGGATTGATCCCCTGCTTAGTGAATCTTATGCAAAAACCTGTAATGCCTACGTTGAACCTCATTCTTCCCCTCTCTCTGTAACAACTGCTGGAAGTTAGAATTCCTTGACCAAGCTTTCCATCTCCAAATCTTAGTCCTGATATAACTCAGTATATTGAGTTTTGTGTAAACAAAAACAGAAATGTACGGAAAAGCTTAGCAGATCTGGCAGTATCTGTGGAGAGAAATTGGAGTTAACATGAACTGACTCTGTCTGGGAAGGGTCACTCGACCCTTAGACGTTAACCCTGATTTCTCTGTACAGATGCAGCCAGACCTGCTGAGTTTTATCAGCAATTTGTTTTTGTTTCTGATGTGTAGCACCTGTAGTTCTTTCGGTTTTGATTTTTGTCTGGTTCTGTTTCTTTGAAGTGTCATGAGGCATTTCACCTTTATTAGAAAAACAGACTGTTTCTGCTCTTTAACTGGCTGCTTACCTGTTAGCTTTTTGTGCAGAATGACATGTTTGTGCTTTTTGTGCAAGAGGTTCTGATTCTCCACGGAGTCTGAAATATTGAAGGGCAGGTTAGCGTGTGTTCCCCTCCTGCTCCATTTGACAAGGCCTTTGTTACCTGAACAACGGTAAAACCCCCTCAAGACCCCGGAACTATTACAGCATCTTGAGGTTCACTTCTGTGGTAAGAGAATCAGATGTGGGTTCTGACTGATGGAGCTGTGTGTTATAATCTTCACATAAAAGCAACTGTACACTTTAAATGGGGAAAACGTGAACTGTAAACATCCTGTATCAATTGACAAGATACAAAAAACTAATCAGCAAAATTGAAGAATAGAACCCCCATCAGCAATCAGTAGCTGACCTGACTGCAGCCAGCACCCACCCCCCTACACAGTCCCGATAAGAAGAATGGGGATGGGAGAAGATTCACCTGCATCAGGGAATGGGAGTTGATCAAAGTTAGAATCTGGGAAAGGATTGGTTTGAGAATTTGATGTGACAAAGAGAAGGCAAAGAAATATCTGTATCAATTGGAATACTGCAAGTGCTGACTACTTGGAGTTTTCTGGCACCTCATTCTTGTGTACTTGCTCTTCCTGTTAGTTCTGCAGCTAATTTTGGGCAGTTTCCATAGTTACAGAAATGTGAAATACTTGACTCCTGCATAAAACTTGGTGTGAAAGAGAACATTGAAAAGGTTGGGGGGTGGGGGGCGCGGTGGTGTTGCTACCAGCATTATCAGTCAAATACTTAAATATTGATGCATCCTTAGTTAATATCTCACTTGAAACAATTTGCTATTAGTGTACTAATGGATTCATTATTTTTAACACATCCTCCACTGTTTCACCAGTGCCAAATGGATGAGCATGCTATTTAGAAACGTAAAATAGATCCTCAGTAGATCCATTGGGTAATTCTCTCCATCTTTGCTCAAGACGTTTTACTCAATTAATGTTGCACTTTGCAGAATGAACACTTTTTTTATAGATTGGGTTATGTCTGTGAAATGCTCGATCTTCCTGACAATGTTACTGTGCCACAGTAACAAAAATCTCGGGCAGACTAATGGTGATGTGGCTTGACAGCATTGGATAGTTCTTACAAAATATTAATGTTTGAAGTAAATTAGTGAACAATGTCCTGGTCACTACTGCATCAATTCCTCCCAAATGGACAAACATCATTTTGGAATCATAAAGAAATGTATAGGTAAGTGCTTAACAGACCCTCTGCTTCGATGAAGATTAATTTCCAGGGCTGGTAGCTAGTTTTGATGCTGGTTGCCTTGTTTATCTGGTTAGATAAAACAATGGTTCTGTGGTTTGAAAAAATAATGTTAAC
The DNA here is from genome assembly GCF_030684315.1 of Stegostoma tigrinum. Lineage (NCBI taxonomy): Eukaryota > Metazoa > Chordata > Chondrichthyes > Orectolobiformes > Stegostomatidae > Stegostoma > Stegostoma tigrinum. Next base: position 6,819,115 of record NC_081391.1, read on the forward strand.
ATTCTGAAAACACCAGTCTATCAGAATTTTGAGTCTTACACAGACCAATTTCTGACGTCTGTTTACTTTTGAAATTTTGAATTGTGTAATAGACTGAGTTTTTTTTATAAAAATGACCCAACCCAAGTTGTTTCCTGATTCTGTAACCTTTGCATATTCATGGTAAGTGCATTAATATGTGTGGAAGATACAGGTTCTCACCACAATAGACCATGGACTGAGGGTTGACAGAGCTGATCCAGATCTGCAGGGCCTGGAATCTTGCCATGTGGTCTGAAATGGAAATCTCTGTCCCAGTGTATCCATAGTTAATGAGCTGTCTTGAAGATGGGCTAATAGTTTATACTAAAGATATGTTTTCTTTGGCTTCTCCTTGTGGCTCTTTTAGGGAGCCTGGGATTTGTCCCAATGGGTTCTCTAGCATAATGGTGAGTACTAATTGTTGCAAGCGTCCTTGTCTCCCTGGCCTCCTTTCCTTTCTTCACTCGCTCTCTGGTGAAACTGTTCATGTTTGTGGTGAGCTGCTTGTGTTAATTTTGTAGTTACTGTTTGTGGTGTTGTGTAGATGGAGTTGAGATCAAGTGTTAGCTTCAGGTGGACTGGTTTGTGTCACAGAAATAACAGGGCCAGGGTGTATTGAAGCAATCCAGTCGCCGTTTTGCACATGTGTTCTGCCTCTGCCTGCTTCCATTATGATTGTTGTGCCCTAGGATTCCTTACAGTTCATGTTTTCTTTCAGCAGTGGGCACACTGTAATGAGTTAATATAGCAGTTTATATAACAGTTCCCATTACAGATGTCATGAGAAAATGTGAGGGAGATGCAACAGTAAATGTGTTGAATTAATCACTTCAGACATGCTGTGGTAGACAACTTGGGGCTGTTCATTTTGTGGCAGTAAGTTTACTACTTCTGTCCATTTTTGTTTCTGTGTGCTTAATTCATTCTGTCCAATCAGAGCCTTTATCTTGTCTGACAAATAATGTGACTGCAATGAGTAAAAACAGATATGGAAGCAACATCTGAAATCGTAGAGTCTTACTTCTCTTTTTAAATGTTTGCTTGACAGAAAAGGCCTCTGGTACTGCTGAGAAAAAGCAACAAGTTGTCAAAACTTTTCCTCTTGTACTCTAGGGGACAGGCAAATGAGTACCAAACTTCAAAGAAAACAGTAGGGTGTAATAATGGTAAATTTCAAGGGAAACCATGTGGTCTGGATAAGAAGCATGGGGCTGATTGGTTGGCAAGTTTCATGTACAGTACACGGTTTCTTTTGGAACTTGGCAGTTTGCTTTTGCCCTGATAAATGAAAATGGAAGAACTTTAATAGTATGCCTGTTTATCAACAGTGCTGAAATTCTGCTTTATTTTGGCTTTTCTCTTTCAAAACATATTAATTGTTGTGCAGCTTGAAGGCACTCCTGGCTCAGCTTAGCTTCACTTCAAACAGATGGTCATCCTCAATCAAGTTGAATTCAAGAAAAATATCAAACAAGATAACAGTGGCGAGAGAGTACTTAATCAGGGATGACATTTTCTACAATGGTAGAAATGACCATTGTTGAGGAGATCGTGATATAGAATCACTGTGGGTAGAGAGGAAGAATGCAGGGGAAAGAAGTCGCTAGTAGTCGTGGTCTACAGGACTACACCATGTGGGACAAAAATGAAAGAATTAAATAATGGGTACTTATGAAGGGATAGCATCAATCTTGGGAAGCTTTAAACTTCAATTAAGCTTAAAACATCAGACTCTAGTAGCTAGGATGAAGAGTTCTTAGCTTTCAAGATCATTTCTTAGAGCAATACATTCTAGAGCCAACAAGACAGCATTATGTAAAATATATATTCTATATGTTCTTTTTTCCTTGTCAGCCTATTCATGGATATTATTATACACCTCTGCTGCATGTGTAATTTGAACTCCGAGGAAAGGACACTGCCTGAAAAAGCCTGAAAGAGTAGTTTGCGTTGGACTTTATACTGTCTATTATGATAGATTTAGTGACTTCCAAGTTAAGGGAATGCTAGGTAGCATGTCTTGCTGGTTGGTAATAGATTGGGATTAGTAATTGCTTGTATACAATCTGTTTTTTTTTTGTTGTGTGAATAGTACAGGCCTGAGACATGTACTGGTCTGTCAGGTTGATGCAGTCAGTGTTGTAGCCTGATTATAACAGCTTGGCTCCTTCTAGAGGTCAAGTCTTCATGGCAGATGAATAATTTCAGCAATTCCAAAAGAAAACACTTCAGTTCATATTTTTCATTTAACAAGTCAAAAAGCACTAGAGCTGACCAACCTGACAAGGAATAAAGCTTGGTATTATGGCCAGAATGGTTGAACAGAATGGACCGATGATCCTCTACCAAGATGATGATTAGGAGTTGGAGGGTTTTTAAACAATGTCTGTTTGGGAGATTAAATAAGCGTGAAAGAAGAAAAGTGGAAAGCAGAAGTTACAAGATGCAACTTTGGCTGGGACCCAGAAGAAGCGCTGATTGAATCAAAATTGAAGGCCCTGAGATAAAGAGTTAGTGGTTGTGACATTAGCTCAGGAACAGAAAGCAGGGAGAAGCAGTGAACAGTTTTTCTCATGGGAGGGAGATTTTACTCCAGTGCTTCCACAGGAATCAGTACTGAGGTCACTGCTCTTTTTAATTATAAATTAACAACCTGGCTTCAGAATGTAGGGTATAACTACCTTTGCAGATAGCACAAAGCCCAGAAATGTAATAAGCAATTAGGATAGTAACACTTCACGATGGTATAGGTAAGCTGGTAGATAGATGAAATTTGAGGCAGAAAAGTGGTGGGAAGAATGAGAAGTAATAATAGAAGATAAATGTTAGAATTTTAAAAGGACTCAGGAGTAATGATGACATTTTATTTTGCACTGATCTTCAAAAGTAGCAAGATAAGGCTGAGAAAGCTGTTAAAAAGGCAATATAGGATCCTTGACCCTACAAATAATTGCAAAGAATATAAAAACAGGCAAGTTATGATAGACTGATTCTAAATACTATTGGGTTTCAATGAACTATTATGGAAAATTCCGGGTACCACACTTGAGGAAGGCTACCAATGTCTTAGAGGGGATCTAGGTGGAATTTCGTAAAATGGTGCCATGAATAACTTGATATTGTGAAGATAATCATTGGAGGCAATGGAGGGAGTGGGAAATAGATAAGACTCTGAGAGCCATTTTTGTTAAGCAAAGATATTTAGGGATATGGGTCAAAGACTTGTACGTGGAGTTAAGCCAGGTGAGATGGGACAGAAATTTTACAAGAAGCAACATCTCAACAGTTACATTAAATTCTGAGTCTAGGACGGGATTGAAATAGCAACAATGAGCTAAGAAATTCTCCATGCAGGTGTCTAGACGAGATAAGAGCTGTAATTCTACCATAGGAAGGGAGCAAAGAATTGAGATTGAATCAACTAAGGGACATTGTGCCAAATATATAAGATCAGAATGAAGAGAGTTGAACCACAACTGTGACCTTGTAAAATGACAGAGTCAGCTCTTGTTCCTGAATGGTTTAATGGCTTGTTGCAAGGCATTTTGCCATGTCAGGTGATGACTAGAACAGCACAATAGTGAGAAAATTAGTAAAGCCTCAAATGTAGGATCGGAAATGATGAAAGGTCTTAATTTTTTTGAGCTTCGTGGGGTCACGAAGGTACCTACTTCAGAGTCTCTTAGGCCGTGTATGAAATGTGAATAAATGTCTACCATAATATGCGGGTTTCTCAATCATGTTCTGATGTTGCATTTTGTGATTAACATTGGCTATTTTGAGCTTGCAGGCTCTTACGATAAATAAAGAAACAAGGGCAGACTTGAACAATTAAAAGTAGGGCCTTGGGTACTGTTGTGGAACAAAGGGTCCTTGAGGTTCAGGTACATAATTCTTTGAAACTTGCAGCATGTACAGAGTGGTTAAGGTGGTATTTCGCACACTTGTCTTCATTGCTGAGTTCTATGAGTATAGGAGTTGGGATGTCATGTTGAGGTTTTTCAGAACGTTGGTTCTGGTTGTCTTGTTATAGGAAAGATATTAAGCTGGAGAGAGAGGGTTCAACGGTGATTTATCAGGATGTTGCCAGGTATGGAAGGTTTGGGACTGGAGTGTAGAAGGTTGAGGGGTATAAATGAGGTTAATGGTAGGTATCTTTACCCGAGGATGGTGTATTCCAAGACGAGGGGTTATATTTTTGATGTGAGAGGAGAGAGATTTAACAAAGACGTGAGACGTAATTATTTTTAAACAGGTTTGCATGTGAAATGAACTTGCTGAGGAAGTGGTGGATACGGACACAGTTACGTTTCAAAGACACTAGGCATGGACTGGTTGGACTGAAGGGTCTGTTTCTGTGCTGTATGACTGACACTAAGTAATAGGCTATTTGAAGTGATTTGCCAGGCCTCCATTGGCTCAATTAATAAGGCACACAGACTTCAGGTGCTCGCTGATTGCAGCATGTTTGAGAGATGAGATGAGTTACCGAGGTGGTAGGTTCAGGAAGGCTGAATCGGTTGCCTCAGATGGTTGAAGTTGACAGAGGACTCAGGATTGGTATTGGCCTGTTCAACAGTGGTAAGAAACCAAGCAATTGCTGACAGACATAATGAAATCACTGTGATGGTTAGCCGTGTGGAGTTCAGGTGGTGGATTTGAATCTGCTGGGCCAAGTTAAAAAGTTTCAGACTATCATCAATATTAATGTGAAGACAGTAAGTGAATTTTATGAAAGGAAGGAATGATATTTGCAAAATCGATCAAAGTTAAGTGATTCAAGGAAAGTAAGTTGAGCAACAGGGACAGACTGTTATCTAAACCTGAAATGGGAAGAGACATTTTTAATACAGGAAACACGAATGACTCAAAGGTCAGGATACGGTGTTAATATTTTTGTGGAAATTCGAGAGGAGGGATGGGTGTTGAGAGTGGGAAGCCATGGATTTATTCAGTTTCTTTCTTTTATTTGCATTCTGGCCTTTACAAGTTCTCTCACCTGTGACATGGCTTTACCAAGCATAGGTTGCTGGCAATCGGATAGATTAACCATGGTGACTGATGATTGGCTTTTGACTCTGCTACTTGAACCAGGAAAGGAGGATGAGAAACGATGGGGAAATATCGGATGGAGTCCTACAAACCAAAAGCTGTTGGAGTTAGAGGAAGGAAAAGTGGAGTTTGATTGTGGCTGAGTGCTGCAGAGAGAGGAAGAGAAAGTTTTTCAGGTTTTGACTTTACAGCAGGCTGACACCTTCCCCAAGGCATTGAAATCCCCTTGATGCTTTCAAAAGGAAGTTCTGGTACAACTCTACATGATCCTTCCACTTGAAGCAAGTTTTCAGTTTGTTTCCATTGCCAATCAGAAGGTGGATGGGGGTAAAGAATGCTGAGCCCTCGATTTCATACCCATCTGTGAAATTCATTGCCCTTGAATGCACAAACATCCCTTGCAATGGTGTAAGCATGCTTGGAGTTATCTACACCTACGGGCTTTACACCGTATTCTCAATTGTTCCCTCATTGTACCTCAATTTGATTTGCTGACAGTATTCCAGGATCACATGAAGTAGGGTTGAAGGAGGCTTGTGTGGACTCTAAATATCTGGATGGACCATTTGGGAGTGAGTGGGTTATTCTTTTGTTGTAATCTCTACCTAGTTCTTTGCACAGTTTGCCATCTTGTACACTGGTGTAATTTGTGTACTTGGAGAGCTCAAAATCTAAACTGCTCACAGTTGAAGGTTTTGAGTATGAAGGACTGCCTTTGCTTTTCCAGACTTTGCATCTCCTTTGCACCTTATCTACCAGAACCAGCGCTTGTGATGTAGAGTAATTAAATATCTCGACAGTTGTAGCAGCACTCTCTACATCTTGGACTGGTTTGGCTTTATGGAGTAATAGTTTGATCTACATTATTTAATGTTGTGATTGGGTCTATTGAGCATACTTGACAAATGCAAGATCCCCTTCCACTTCACTCATAGCTCTGCTGGCACCTCCCTTACCTCCCTCAACTGTTTGGATGTATCTCATCTAGGACAGCAAATGTGCCTCGACTGTCTAGGTTAATTTCTCCTAATATTTCAGTCTACCATATACTCTGTACCTGTGTCAGCCTTTGATTTGTGACCGACTTTGTGCTGGCCCACGTGCACGTTATGGTTCCTAATGGGCCCTACTCTTTCCCTAGCTATTCCCTTAGTCTTTTGGAAGCAAAAAACTCTCAGCTTTGTTCTACCGATGCTTTCTGATGCTCTCTCTAGATTTTCTTAATTAATTCTTAAGTTCTGTACATTTTCACTGCTCTTCAAGGGACTCTGAATCCTTGCCCAAGTTGCTCTTTTTCTCCTTCATCCTGGCCTTTGTGTCCTTTGACACCTAAGGTTCCCTGGTCCTCGACTCACCCTTTGTTTTTATGGGGATGTACTTGCCATGTCAAAATCAAGACCTGCAGATGCTGTAAATCAGAAACAAAGACATAAATTGCTTGAAAAGCTCTGCAGGTCTGGTAGCGTCTGTGGAGAGAAATCAGAGTTAATGTTTCAGGTCAAGTGGCCTTTCCTCAATTTTCAGGAAGAGTCACTTGACCTGAAATATTAACTCTGATTTCTCACAACAGATGTTGCCAGGCTGATAATTAACATACACCCTTGTTGCCTCCCCGTGTTCTGACAACTTAATCTGCAAGTTGCTGCTCCCAGTTCACTTGGGCCAAATCGTATCTCAAATTAGTAAAATTAGTCTTTCTTGAATTTAAAACCATTTATTCCCAGCCATCCTTTTCCTTTTCCATAAGTAGCCTGAATCTAACTGACTTAGTCACAGTCATTGAGATGTACAGCACATTTTTTCTAGATGGATTATAGGCTTTTGCTTTCATTATAACCCTGTTCCTCCCTGAGCATACGCTAGCAAAGTCTTATTCATGATTATATCAAACAATCAGAATCTCTTGACTCTATCAAGATTTTGTTTTAAAAAGCTAAGTTCTAAAGCATTAATCATTTTAAGTGAAGTTTTAGAAATAGTTACAATGTGTTTTGGGTCATTATTTGAGTTACATCACTATCTTTATCTGGCATCAGTAAAATACCTGATCTGTTCACATTGCTGGCTCTGAATCAAATGGTATTGGTGAAGGACACCTGACTTGGGGTGGAGGAGATCATTATCAAATGTTGATACAACATTAGTACAAGGTCAAAGAAATTGAGGATAAATGATGAAGTGCTACCTTAAGTCATATAAGTTCTATGCCTTGAATATAGAGGTTATTGATAAATAGAATACTTCTGAGATCTGATGAAAAGATGTTTGCATACCCTGCACTATCAAAGACTAATGAGCAAGTGCTGGAAATGATCATAGAGTAAAAGAAATCAGTGCATAACTTTGAAGAGAGAAAAATACTCTGATCACATTGTTTGTGCTGATTGGAAGAAATTGGAAGAAAAGATAGTGGGAAATGTAGCAGAGAGAAGTGAAAGAGAAAATGGATGTTGAATATAATGGAGTAGATGTAGTTGACCCATAGAGATCCATGGCACTCTTCCTTCTGGGAAGATGCCATCAGTAGATGAGCCAAGAATCCGCTTAAAGTCTGGAGCTAGCAATTGTAGGAAGTTCAATTTTCAATATACTCCTCCCTGTATTTTTAAAGATTTTTTAAAAATGTTTTTAACCCTTCCATTTGTGGCTTTGCCTGATTGTTTGCAATTATCGATTGTCCAAAAAGACTTGATAGCATGGTTATAATGTCATTGGATGAATAAACCAGAAATGAAGATTAATGCTCTGGGGATAGTAGTTCAGATCCCACTGCAGCAGGTGAAACTTTAATTCAAATAATTGACCTGAATTTGAAAAGCTCATCCCAGTATTGGTGATATAAATCTATCTGGTTCACTCATGTCCTCTAAACGAGGAAATCTCCTGCCCCTTACTTGTTTGGCCTACGTGGACTCAGCAATGTGGTTGTCTCTCAACTATACTCCAGGATGGCCCATTTAAGTCACTCATTTGCATTCCTTGAAGGAAAAAATAATAAATGTTTCATGAGATGTGGTAGAAAACTAATGGCCAGCCTATGTTTTGCCCTTGGGCACGGAAGCCTGTACGTCTGGCTCACAGTATAGATTCCACACTTGATGTGCGCAAGTTCTTCCTTAAACCCAAATTATTTCAGACCTTGTGCTGAGTAATGAAGGTTCTTTGTGGATTCCACATCATTGCAAAACATTAACACTAAAAGTAGTGGAATAAAATGCATCACATTATGGGCTCTACTGTAGTGTTTAGGACAAAGCATTTCGTACCACTGCTTTTACTGTGAACATGTTCTAATTGTAAATGATCATCATCTCTGAATTTGACATTTGGATTTATTTAAGGTATGATGTGCAAAATTAATGGCAGGAAAGACCAGTTGCACACTTCGACCTGCTCCACACCATAATGGCGGCCACCGTATTACCGTGTACCAAACAACAGTGTCAGCATCTGGGAGGGGTAAAAAGGTCAAAAGAGAAGACACAGTAATGGGGAAAATTCTCCAAATTTGCTAAGCAAAGCCCATCCTGGAATTCATGTGAAATTAAGTGTGATCTATAATGGCACATAGTATCTCTGCCCTCATTAAAAATTGATACAGCTCCAATGTCACCAGCTGGCAAAATATTAGAGAAGCTAAGTTCATTTTCCCTGGTCGTCTCCTATCTACTTAACTGGAATAAATTGCTAATGGTCCTATCATTCTCAATCTCTTTCATGGTTTTATAGACCTCAATCAGGTCATCTCCCACCTCTCCTGCTCTAAAATCTGCAGTGTTTTATCGCTTCATCTTGTTCTCCTTTGGGCCTTTTTTTAAAGTCACAAGCACCCACCACAAGGGTGCTAAAACTGGGACTTGTACTTGCGTGCTCCAACAACCTATTAATTGATGAAATGTGTATTTAGAATTATCCTAACCAATTCTACATCAAATCTGCAGTTAGCTTTCGGTACAAAGTCCTCATATTGTCATAAAGCTTCGTTGATCTCGCTGTTTCTTGGTGTCATTCCCTGCCAATGGTAATTGTCAATGTATCTCCTCAACCTTTCAGATGTGTTTTCATACATCTATGGAATAGTTGGTGGGTCTGGAACCCCAGTCTTCTGACCCAGAGTAACAAATGCTACCACAGTGCTACAAAACCCCTAAAATGAAAATTTGTGTTCTGTGCTGCTGTGGCCAACATGCTGCATATCAACTCTAAATAGCTTGTTCCATTGCATGACCTTCCATCCCAATACATCTGAAGTAATTTGCATTTCACTGTACTCCTTGACCTCCTTTAACCCTTGCACAGGTTCTGGTGTTGTCTGTAAAACTATCGACCATAATCCTCAACTCTGCTGCCCAGGACTTAATAAAAATATTGAAATGTAGGAGGCCCTAGACCCATGCTTAGTAGCAACGTGTCGCCAGACTGAACCACGTTCATTAACGACAGCTTTTACTTTGGACCGATTCTCAGTATTACTGTGAAAACAAAGCAGGTTCAAACATGATGAATGATGCTGGTGCTTTGTTGCACTTTGTAACAAGATCATTTCACGTGATGAGATCTATAAAACCAGTTTTACATTAAATGCAAATAGGCCAGGCTTGCTATGTTGCTCATGATGTGTCAGGTTGTTTGAGGCTGTCCTTGTTGCCAACTTCGTTATAAATTTGGCTGGAAATCTACATCTGCCTGAGCTGTAGTACTTAAACTGAAACACACGCACCAAAAAGCTCCTTTTTAAACTATGGTTTATGCTCTTTTTGTTTTCCATGGAAGTTTGCTTCATCATTATAGAAATTAAGTTCAGTAGCCAAGTAGAGATTATAAATTACAGTTTCTTTGGAAAGAAACTAATCAAAGATGTTACTCTGCAGTTTTTAGCATGGTAAATGTTGTAGATCATCAAATGTAAAACTGAGGAAGAAAGTCACCTTTTTTGTGAGAGGTGTTGATTTGTTGGTGAAGCCAGCATTTTCTGCTGACCCTTGGTTGCCCCCCTCCCGTTTACTGTAGCAATTTGCATGGTTTCTTTTCACCATAGTACTTTTAGGCAGTGTTATGATCCCCACAGAAACCAACTTGAGAGAAAAAAGTCAAACTTTTAGTTTATGACTGAACAGATGACACAACAACATTTAGTGTTTTAAAACTTCAGTTACAGTTTCTTGTTCCTTGTAGTCCAAGTCGCATATTCAGGTAATTTAGTCAGAAGCAAAAGTGATAAGAATCCCTTTCATGTGACTGTTGTTTAGGGCCTTGAATACACTGCCAGCGGGTTCAGTTGAGGTATTCAGAAGGGAATGAGATGATTATCTGAAAAGGGACAATGTGCAAGGTACAAGGAAAAGGCAGGAGAATGGAACCAAGGGAGCGTCTGTTTGAAGAGCCGGGGCAGATATGTGATCCGAATGACCACCTTCACTATGAAAAAAATGTTGAGTTTCTTTCAGAGCCTCGTGAATGTAGTCTTTTCAATCTGAGTGTGCGCTCCCTTCCACATTGCTGTGCTGTTATTTGTTCGGGCTTCCTGCCTCTAACTTCTGTTTCTCCTGGATCCTGGTACAGTACTGTTGTCTAAAAGTTTTCATGGCTATTTTACCTCTAGAAAGCCTTCCCTTTGATAGAACCGTGAATCACATGGATCCAATATTTATGCAAAAATGCTGATTTGCTATCTTTGAAACCCAACTGTTTTCAAGCAATCATTCTCAATGCCATTCTGCGACTTTGGAGGTTGGCAATCAGAGCTGAACAGCACGGAAAAACACCCCTTGGTCCAACTCGTCCATGCTATCCAGAAGTTCTAAATTAGAATAGTCCCATTTAGCAGCATTTGCCCCATTTCCTCTACCCCCCCGCCCCGCTGTTCCTATTCATGTACCAGTCCAGATGCCTTTTAAATGTTGTACAAACCTCTACCACCTCCATACCCGCACCACCCTCTGTGTGAAAACGCTGCCCCACCTTTTAAATCTTTCCTCTCACCTTAAACTTATGCCCCCTAATTTCGGACTCCCCTACCATGGGGAAAAGACCATGGCTATACACTCTATCCACTATAAACCTCAAATGTTGCTGTCATTGTCTCCAATTTGAACAACTGGGCCTGCCTTTGATCTTCTGCAGCTGCATCACCCAGCTTCTGGTTCACTTTGAAGAAGAGTCATACCAGACTTGAAGCATTAACTTTGTTTCTCTCTTCATAGGTGCTGCCAGACCTGCTGAGTTTTTCCATTTGTGTTTTAATTTTGGAAGAGGTTAAATAACATTTTATCCTAAATTGAAGTTTCAATCCCAAAATAACAATCTTGTTATGTTTGTAATAATAGGGAATTCCAAGGTTCTACTTGAGGAAGGAATGGTGAGTATATTTCCAAATAAAGGTGGTGTATGATTTAGAATGGAGCTTGATGTTGTTCTTGGGTGCCTGCTGTCCTTGTTCTTCAAGCATCAGAAGTCTTAAGTTTGGCAAAGATGTTAAGTGTTTGTGTTTTTCATTTGCATCTTGTAGGTGGTGCACAAGCCATAGAGGGAATATTTGCTGATGGCAATTATTAAAATGGCTTTACTTAAATAAATTCAGGCCTTTTGTTACATACCCCCCTCCAAACTTGGCAGACTCTGTCTTCTGCCATATGAGTTTTCACTTTTCCAAATTAGCACTGCCAATTTTTAAAAATCTAACCATTTAGAGTAGACTACGAAATATATAGCAGCCATCCTTCTCATTAGGCAGTGGTTGGTTGTCAACCCTGTGTTCTTTTTGGCAGAACTCTCAAGGATGCAGTGTCACACAATGTGTTTGTTAAATAAACTACCACTGTGAAAGAGCAGCAGTTCTTTGGGTTCCAGAGAAGCCTTATCTTGTCCTGATTTTGTTCTTAAAAAAAGCCTTTCAGGGAAGGTTGGGGTTTTTTTTAAGTTATTTTCCATCAGAGAACAGCATACCAGGAAGCCATGCGATTTTCAAAACAGCAAATCCTGCAGCATATTTCCCAAAATTTCTGTTGACATGTTTAAATTGAGTCGAATGGCAAGGTAGGCACCAAACTGACTTCCCGGAGACGAGGGACTCTAGAGAAGTCATAGACCTCTTTTTAAAATAAAAACACCTTACAACATCTTTTAAATGCAGGAAATATATCAAATTTATTTCTGTTTCTCAATATCATTATTTTTATTCATTTTGGTGATCTGAACTTCGTTCAGAGCAATATCTAAAGTGATAAAGAATTTTCAAAGAAAGACTTGTCTTAATTTAATTTGTTGGTTTGCCATGTCTTTAGTACTTTTGCAGAGAGATTTTGCATCTGTACAAAATTTTCAGCCTTGTTTTAAATGTTTCCGTGGCTTTGCTGTTCCCTATCCTATAACCTTGACTGGATCCACAATCCTTTATCTGTGCTCCACCAATTTTGGTATGCTGCTTTTAATCACTGACATTGGTAGCCTAGGCCTGAACATCTAATGTTCCTTCCCAACCATGTCTTTTCACCTTTTTAAGATGCTGTTGAAGACCTACTTCCTTGATCAGGCTTTTGTCACCCGTTGTAATATTTTCCTATGTTACTGGGCAGCATGCTCCTGTAAAGGACTTTGGGGTTTTTTGTGCAATGTATGTCACTTTTCACATTGTTGGTGTTGACTACATTGACCTTTTGCTATCTTGGCCCCTCCCTCCAAAAACAGAGGACAACTTGTATTCAGGGTGTAAAAATATATACGTGGCTTGGATGGTCACCATTTTGAAATGTCATCTGTTTCTGGTACAAAGAAGCTCCCGTGCACCAATGCAAAACAGCCGTTATTGCCTCTTTGATCCCTTGTGTTCAGTTATAAGATACCAGTAAGTAGAATGTGCCTTTCTGGGCAGAAATGTTGCAAATTCCTATTAATTCGAGTATAGCATGTCATGGCTGGAATGGGAGTAAGATGTACACAAGAGTCTTTGCAACATGATGGTTTCCCTGGGTCTGGGGAAATGGGGTCATCTCATACCAGTTGATTGACGCACTGCAAATTGCAGTAAATGCAACTTGGTGTCTTTTTTTAATGTAGTTTTTAATTCCATATCTGTTCAGTTGTGATTTGTTGCACCCAAGAACGTGAAACTTGGGCCAGTCAAGTGAGAGATTTGGTTTATGAGAATGAGAGTCAAACTGAGAAGTTTCACTTGTATGAAAAAACTGAACAGGCTGAGGCTGACCTATCAAGTAGGTGACTATGAATATGAAAAGGTCAGGAATAAATCTAGCAGGGCTGTCAGGAGAAACCTCTTTACCCAGAGGGTGGAACTTGCTACTGTGAGAAGGACATGGGAAATGGATGCATTTAAAGGACCATGTTAAGGTTTAGCAGGATATGCAGATGGTGTTCAGATTGAGTAGGCTCCATATCAGAGTGCATGTTGACCTTTGAAACCTTGACAGTTCCCTCCCATGTATGCACAGTAATCACCATTTTGAATTGTCATCCACTTCTGATGCAAAATTTAGGAACCTTAACACTTGAATAGACCAGGCTGCGTGTGTTCATGAATTTCTGAATAATTCTTTGCAATGCAAACATTTGCACAAGTGCAGATAACATAATTTAAGTTCGATGTTGGAAATATGACTGGGACCTCCTTGTTACATTGCCACCTTAAACCACACACATACTTAGCCCTAGACCTACTGGCCTACTGCTCCTCATCCATCTGTTTGTAAGTAACCCCAAGACTCTGTTCCTGTATCAATAAATCATTTGACTTACCCGCTTTACAGTGCATAATTATGAGAGTTTGACTTCTGGATTGAATCCTGCACAGAAATTTAAACAAGCTACTTGGGTGCATGCAATGTAATTACTTCCTTGAAGATCAAACTATTTTGCCTTTTGGTTCTGTTAATCCACCGTTAAGAATGGTAGCGTGAAGATTGTATCTTATAGATTGAAGCTAGTTGTCACTTTTGGGGGATGTAGCTGTGGCTTGTGTAAATTAGAAAAACTGAGACAAATGCTTCCAAGAGAAGTGCAATTTACCAAGCTTGTTTATAAATTGTTTGCTGATGGTCCATTCAGATATGGTTAGCTTTTGTGTACTATAATCACTGGTAATTATATATGGGGCATTCTGCACAGGCAGTCGCTTTTAATTTAATATGGGGAAGAATTCCTGAGTTGTACATTATTTTTTGGTAAACTCAGCATTCTTGGAAATCACTAATCCCTACTTGCAGTTCATGCTGGTGCAAGAATGGTAGCCCCCAAACCTTAATGAAACCAATTGTACCAAATTAAAGCAACGTGTGCTAACTGCAGAAACATTCGAAGGTTGCTGAGTGAATTTCACTGCAATCTGTCTGTCAGCGGTCATCTGAGTATGTCATCTTTTGAAAAGATTGTCAGCGGTGAATTTCATTTGCAATCTGGCTGAATTCCAGCTCTCAGCAGGTGTGTTCTGTTTAGATTGGGAGAAATCTGTGTCATTACATAAACAAAGTTGCTGGAAAAGTTCAGCAGGTCTGACAGCATCTGTGGAGGAGAAAACAGTTAACATTTTGGGTCCAGTGACCCTTCCTCAGAACCACGTTGGGGTGTGGGTCGGGGTGAAGAATCAAGAAATCAATCTTTGCACTGTGTGAACAGGTATAATTCCAAACCTCCACAACTTCAGTTTAAAAAGGTTGTAATTGTTTGACCAGCACCCCATTGCTCATATTAAGTGTATACAGGCTTTTGAAGGATGCTGATGAATTACTTTAATTTGGCTGACATGTTTGAGTGGAAATGTAAGCAACTTGTCAACTCCATTTGAAACCAAGAACTCTTCTGGCCCATAGCAAAGATCAGATCACACTAACAGGCTTAACCTAGTCTTAGTTTTGTTTATCTGCAGGGAGCCAATTTGTGCGAGCCTGGTGCCGATCCCCGTATATCTGCAAGTTGTATGTCTATCTTTTGAAGTCATAAAGGTGTAGGTCACCTGTTCATACAGTGCAAAGATTGATTCTTTGGCCATGAAGGCTGAGAGGTGACTTGATAGAGGTGTACAAGGTGATCAGAGGTACTGATAGAGTGGTCAGCCTGAGACTCTTTCCTCGAGTAGAGGTAGCTATTACGAGGGGGCATAGTTTTAAAGTGAGCGGATGTAGATATAGGGGCAACGTCAGAGGTAGGTTCTTCACTCAGTGGTAGGGGTGTGGAATGCATTGGAGGATAGTGGAATCGGCCTCATTTGGGTCATTTAAGCAACTATTAGATAGGCATATGGATGGTAGTATAAGGTAGGGGTGGAGATTAGGTAGACTTTAGGATTAGGGTAAAAGTTCAGCACAACATCATGGGCCGAAAGGCCTGTACTGTGCTGTACTGTCCTATGTTCTGTGTTCTATGTTCTTCCCAATGTACTGCGCAGACACCTGCCAATCTAAATGAAACTTTGCTAAAGTCAGTTGTAAGTGGCTTGGATTTCTGCTTTTCTGCAAATGAAATTGACAGCAGAGTATAATTTCCACAGATAATATGCTGAATCTCCTCACTACACACCATAATGTCCCTTTTGGTATGAACTACAAACTGAAGTGGATTTTCTTGCAGCCGTAACCTTGCTCTTGTAAAAGAATAGTTTGGACAAACAGTCCAGCTCTGGTGCTAGTTTTGTGGTTTTGGGGTTTATGTGGTAGTAGTTCATGGTACAGTGAAAAAAGATTAGCTCGAAGCAAACTGACAGGAGACACTAAAATGGATCTGTGAACATAATGTAATCA
Source organism: Stegostoma tigrinum (assembly GCF_030684315.1). Lineage (NCBI taxonomy): Eukaryota > Metazoa > Chordata > Chondrichthyes > Orectolobiformes > Stegostomatidae > Stegostoma > Stegostoma tigrinum. The sequence continues at coordinate 6,834,936 of NC_081391.1, forward strand.
TGTGAGAGAATGCTTGGGCTTCACCTGTCAAATACTCGGCCTTTCCTGAATTTCAAAACCCCTGCCGCCATTCAACAGAATTTTACAGTAATCAAATCATTCTTGTGAAGGTCGATGTCTGTTTTAAATCGACAAAGTCATTGGGAGTTTAAGAGAAATATGTCACCATGTTGCTGAGATTGCAGTCACCAGTGGTGGTAATTGGGTGATTTTCCACACCCACGTCTCTTGGACTGGACAGAATTTTCCAGCAAAGCTTTTCTTCATTTTTATGAACGTAACCTTTAGTAATAGCTAGGATTGTTTGTTTTTATTGGTAGGCAGCACTGGTTGCAGGTATGGCACAAGTAGCACTCTGTAAATTTTGAGTCCAGTCAAAACTCTGCGCATGTCTAAACTTATGGTAAGTCCCATTCTCCAGTCATCCCTGTGCTCACTGATCTGCATTGGCTGTTGGTAAAGCAACATCTTAATGCTTATTTTCAAGTTCCTCTGTTCACTCTCACCTCCCTATCTCTGAACTCCATCGTTACCTCAACCCTGTGATACCTGTGTTCCGCTAATTCTAATGGCTGGTGTTTTCCTGACTATAGTTACTTCACCCTGGGTGCCTTCGGTCGCCGAAACCCTGGTTCTAGAACACCTGCTGTACACCCCTCTGCCTGTTTATCTTGCTTTCCTGCTTCAAGACACTTAAAAACCTACCACTTCATCTAGATTTTTATCATTTGATTTCTTATCGCCTTATGTGACTCAATGATGTACTTTGTTTTAGAACAGTCCAATGAAACACTTGGGGCAAATTCTAATACATTAAAGGCGCTGCATTCTTATGTTGTAGTGTGGGCACGCTTTGAGATGACAGGTTAAGGACAGCACTTTGTATTTGTCTTAAATTGGGCAAATGAAATGTACCAGTGCCAGTATTGCTCCACCCTTGTTCAAACTCTTATTTGATCATCATGTGTACAAAATTTGGCATGTAAGTTGGCTGTTGAACCTTGTGTGTTTGTAAAAGTGCTGTAGTGCCTCGTGAGTAAAATTCTAAAATCTCCAAATGACCTATTAGCAGTTGTTAGTTCTTGGTTGGGAATTTTGGAATGAACCTTGCATTGAGGATGTTCACTAAAACTAACCAGTGAATTTTTGGTAGTCACTGAAAGAAATGGGAGCAAGTAATCCACCTAGAAAACATGTATAGACGGTGTATGCTCACTTTGTGTCACCTACCAATGATCTCTGCATGCTTCTGGGTAGAATTGACTCCTCCAGGGAGAGTGTTTGCAATTTTTTGTAGGGCCTACCTGCTATTCAGTATCAACTGCATAATCTCTTCGGCTGGCCTGTGTGTTAGTTGAGAGGAAACTAAATGGAGTATCGCCTACCATTGCAGTGATACAACTGGCCAGTGCCACTAACATTTGGTGTGCACCTATAGCAGGAAGTCAATATTCAGTCCCATGGTAGATGTGTATGTGTTTAATCTTTAATTCACTCTCAGGATGGATGTCTCTGGCTGTGCCAGCATTTATTGCCCATAGGGCAGTTAAGAGCCAACCACATTGTTGTGTGTGTGGAGTCACATGTAAGCCAGATCAGGTGAGAATGTCAGATTTCCTCCCCATAAGGACACTAGTGAACCAGAAGTTTTTCTGACAATCGATAATGATTTCACAGTCATTCATTACCCCCTTAATTCCAGATTTTTCCATCTGCCATGGTGGGATTTGAACCCATGTCCCCAGAACATTGGCTAAGTTTATGGTTAATAGTCCAGCAATAACACCACTGTCTTCCCACTGCTGCTGATGTTATCGTTACATTCCTCGTCACCCTGATGTGAGCTTGTCCTGCCACTTTGTTCTGACCTTTCACTCACTCATTCTGTCACTTCTTTCTGGTGCATGACTCGATGCCTCAACATTTTTCTGTGAGCTCTGCTTTGGTGACTCCACTGCTCAACTTGGCTCGCCAGCATGCTTCAGCTGTGTAAAATTGACAGAAACGTTTGGAAAAAGAGAGCATTTTATTGTTTATCAGTTGTTAACAGCTCTGAATTGCTCAGTGTTATGGGAGATCCTGATCTCTGATGCCGGAAGTGATATTGCAGCAATGATGCCCCAGGCCCTGAGGTTGCCTATGTGATGACTGATATCCTTTGCATTTGAGGTGGCAACAGGCACAGCTGAAAATCAATTTGTCCCGGTCCTTGACCTTAACCAGTAATAACTGCAAGAAAGCGTCTGAACTGAAGGTCTTCAAGCAATGTGAAGGTTTGACTTTCCGGTTGAGACTCATTCAATTGAAAAGAATTGCAGAAAAATTACAGTGCAGAAGGAAACCATTCAATCCATCGTGCTTGCACTGGCTCATTCAATGACAGCATTTGCACCACATAAGCTAGGTACCAGGTGAAGAGAGGAATAAATGGGAAGTGGTGTGAGGAGTAAGGAACACAGGCATGCCAATTCGACAGGTAGAATTCCAGGTGGATTACCTGTTCCCATTTCTTTCAGTGACAACCGAAAATTTGCTGGTTAGTTGTTCAAAAGCAACACATCAAGATATTGTAGCTGCATCAGTGCCTCAAAGTTATCCATTGAGTACCTGAGTTAGAGTCATACGGATCCTTTGGCCCAACCAGACCATGTTGAGCATAATTCCAAACAGACCAAGTCCCACCTGCCTGTTCTTGGCCCACACCCTCCCAAACATTTCCTATTTATATTTTTTCCAAATGGTCTTTTCAATGTTGTAACTGTACCCATTGTATCCACCACTTCCTCAGACGTTCATTCCGTACGCTAATTAGTGTTTAAAAAATAACTACCCCCATGTCTTGTTTCAATCTTTCTGCTCTCACCTTAAAAATATGCTGCCTAGTCTTGAAATCCCCCATCTCAGGGAAATGTCTCCTGCTGTTCAGCTTATGCATGCTCCTCATGATTTTATAAACCTATAAGGTCACCCTTCAACTTCCTAAGCTCCAGTGGAAAAAAGTCACAGCCTATCCAGCCTCTCCTTTTTAATGCAAACCCTCCATGGACCTTCCCACTTGAGGTTGTGACCTCCTGGTCTCAGCTCACATGCATTTCATGGGCGGAGGGAATACTTCTTTATTTTTATTGCACAAAAAATCTGTCAAGATCTTATCAAATGATGGATCAAGCTTAAGTGGCAAAATAACTCATTCCTGTTTCTGAATATGGGAATCAGGGTGTGTTCTTGCTAGTACAGTGGCAAACGCTGAATTGGTTGAAGATTTTTTTTTAATGAACCCCCAGACTACTACTTGAACCTGAAACTCTGTCTTGGCTTAGCTGTTTTTATTCTGTGAAATATAATGTTGGTTTTGTTGAAATCGAAACTTACTCCTAGTAACATGCTGAACCTACATACCTCTGTTTTCTGTTTCTCTGATGGTCTGTAGTTGCTTTTAAGACCCAGGGGTATGGAGATCTCCCACTGTCTGTCTTTGCCCTGGATGATATTGTGTCTCAGGGACTGTCTCCTCTCCAAGTTTCTCTCAAAGTGGCGTGGAATATCACGTCCTGTCCGGGTGCATCTGCTTTGAGAGTGCCAGATGCAGATTCTGGACCTCTGCTGGAGCATTTAGGCTAAATTCGCGTACTGATTGGCTTTCAAATACGGAGTACAAATAGAGAACAAGCACCAGGTCGCCCTCACATCCACTTGATCTAGTGGCATTGTGTTGGGTTTGAAAAACATATGCGTAACTCATTGCAAACAGGAACAGGAAGTCTCATTCATTTGATGAGTGTTTGTGCATTAAATGTGGAGGATTGCTTCATGATATAACGATGGCATTGTCAAAGTTGGACATGACTTACAGGAAACCGATTTGAACGTAAGGATGTGGTATTTTCTTTAAAAGTAGTTTTGAATCATTTTATTAGGTAGAAGTTTGCAGAAGCCTGTATGCATGCTGAAACCTTGCTTCACAGTTTGGAAGATGCATTGTAAATATGGCGGTTTTTGTGTGACCTGTTTTACTGTGAACTCCGTATCCATTGCGTATTGAATATTTCTTTATCCTTCCTATGCCACTGCACAAATGCAAGCTGCCAGACTCTTATTTCTAGATTGAAGTGTCATTGCTGCTTCAGTGCAGCTCTGAGCAGATCATCTGCCTTAATGTGTTCCATCAGTGTTCTGCACAGTATAGTGGCAGAGTTCAGGTTAGTGTTTTTAAGTTGAGCTTGAGGTGAAGGAATTCTTGCCTGTCTCCAAGTTGTGCAAGGAGAGATAGCTGAAGAGTAAAATCATCCACCTTGTTTTTGTGTTTTGTTTTATTCATGTGATGTAGGCATTGCTGCTGGAGCTAGCCTCTGTTTCCCATCCCTAATTGCGCTTGAACCGAGTAGTGTATATTTCATGATGCACTTACTAGCTAGCAACATTACTGTAGATCTGGAGTCACATGTAGGCCAGACCAGCGAGGGGTGGCAGATTTTCTTTGGACAATCATTTATAATTTTATGGTCACCATCATTGGCACTAGTTTCCAATTCTGGAATTATTAACTGCATTTAAATTTCATCAGCTACCATGGTGAAATTTGAACAAGTGTTCCCAGACCAATAGTATGGACCTCTGGATTGAGAGCCCCAGATATTTGCACCATTCTGTTTCCCCTGCCAGCAGAACTGCCCAGTTTCCGAAAGAAACATTGGCACCTGAAGACAGCAACAACTTGTATCTGTAGTAGCCCATAAGTGCTACCTTACCAGTTGATTTGTTACAGTATTTCCAACATTCCCTGCTTCTGAGTCTGACTGATTGGGTGGGGAGGGAAGTGAATAATACAGGTTGAGGACGTCTCACCAATTCATGGCTAATTGTCCAACTCAGTAGCCCAATCCTGCTTTTTCACCGTAACTTTTGATCCCATTTTCCCCAGGCGCTATATCCAGCTGCTTTTCTTGAATACATCCAATGTTTTGCATCGACTCCTTCCTGTGGTAGTGAATTCCACAGGCTTACCACCTTTTGGGTGAAGAAATGTCTGCACATCTCCATCCTCAATGGTCTACCCCGAATAGGCAGGCAATGACCACTTGTTCTGGACACACCCACAGTCGGGAACATCCCCCTGGCATCTACCCTGTCTAGTCCTGTTAGAATTTTTTGTCCCTGAGATTCCCTGCATCCCCATTTACCTGAACTCCACCCATCCAACCTTTTGAGATCGTGCTGAAGGATCTCTGTATCCTTGTCACACATCACCCTCCCACCAAACTTGGTATCATCTGCAGACTTTGAGATGTTACATCTTGTTCCCTCATCCACATAATTAATAAATATTGTGAATAGCTGGGGTCCCAGCACCTGCAAATTTGAAAAGGACCCGTTAATTCCGACTGTTTCTTCTCTGCCAACCAGTTTTCTTTCCATCCCTGTACATTTACCCAATCCTATGCGCATTAATCTTGCACCATGCAGGACTTTGTCAAAACACTTTCTAAAAATGGTATATTTGGACATCATCTGGCTGCCCCCTGTCAACTCTACTGGATACATCTTCATAGAATTCCACCAGATTTGTCTGCCATGATTTCCCCTTCATAAATCCATGCTAACTCTGTCTGATCCTGCTGCTGCTTTCTAAATGCTCCGCGATAAAGTCCTTGATAATAGACTCAATGTTAGGCTTACTGATCTGTAATTCCTTGTTTTCTCTCTGCCTCCCATTTTGAATATTGTAGTGACATTAGCTATCCTCCAAGGGTGCATTGCATTTCTGGGAGCACTTGGTACATGCTTGGTTCCTGAAGGACAGCATGTTCTGTACAGGTAGTTCTGCTTCAACACATATTTATGTGAATTGGCTGTAATATGATTGAATCGTGGATATTGTTTGGATAATGCAAACTTTCTGCTGTACAGCTATAGCGATTTTTCTGTGGTAAATTTTTCTCACACCAGGTCACGTAAGAATGGAACTGTCACATTATCGGACAACTACCTGTATCCCTTTTGGCACGATCCATCACTTCAGTGAATATGAACTGGTTGAGGAGAAGCAGGCTGGCACGTTAGAAAGTTGTAGAATGTGTTGATTTTGAAAGAAAAGAGAGACTTGCGTTTATGTAATGACTTTTAATGACTGCAGATGCCCTAAAGTGCTGGCCAGCCATGAAGTGCAGTTGCTTGTGATGTAGGAAACGTGGAAAACTCCTACAAACAGCCATGTGATAATGGTCAGAATGTATTGTATTGAGTTAGGCGATAAATGTTGGACAGGTGCCAGAGATATTCCCCAATTCCCCTGCACTTTTTTGAAGTAGTTCCGTTGTGATTTTCATATTTCCTGAAGGCAAACAGGGCCTCGTTTTGACATCCCTTCTTAAAAATGGCACCTCCGGTGTGCAGCATTCCCATCAGTACCACACTGGAGTGAGCATCTAAGGTTTTGTGCTTGCGCCATTGGAATAGAAGCAGAACAACATTCTGATTCAGAGTCTGAATACTACCACCTGACCTGTGGATGATACGTGGCAGCTTTTTGGTTTAAGCTTCAGTATTTTTCATGTGAGCAATGGAAACTAAAGGTCATGCATCAGGCTAAGTCTCTCATCTCACTGTGTCTGTAATAATGTTCCATCCATGATTTTCTGAAGTTGCTTGGCAGGAAATTTTCAAGCTTGACTTAATTGAGGTGCCTGATTTGAGTTGAACAAGTTGCAACTTGATGAATTGGCATTTATCATGTTAAACCATTGTAGCCTCTGAGTTCAAAACTGCATGGTGTACCTTTTAAAATCCATTTCATTTGCTGTTCCCCTCTTTCAAGTTGGAACCTATACTCCTCACTCTCAACCTCCTGTGGATGATGCAGGTAGAACCAGTTGTACATTCTTCTGACACCTGCCTTGTCTACTGTAACCATTCAAAAAGACTGTGCCCTTGCTGCTCTTGTTTCTCCCTGCTAAGCTTAGTTTGCAATTCGTACCCCTAGCTGTATAAAAGGTATTTAATACAATTAAATAAGAGAGAATTTATGAACATACTTGACTGTCAGGTTTTTCTTCTTTTAAGGCATCATTTGTAATCGATTCTGAAGTAACATCTGTAAAGTTTGATTTAAGAGGACATAAGAGCTATAAGTAGGCAGTTCATCCTCTCAAGTCTTCCCTGCCATTTGCTGTAATTGTGGCTGATCTCATTTTGACCTAACTTTGCTTTCCTACCCACTCTGCATTACGGTTTAACCCAGTACTAAGTAAAAAATGTCTAACTTCACTTCAGATTTATTCAGTATCTGGGATTCCCAGTGTTATTGAATTGCACAGATTCATGACCCTTTTGAGAGAAGCCCTTCGTCTTTATCTCTGTTTTAAACCTGCCATTCCTTAGGCTGAAATTACGACCCATCATTCTAGATTGCCCTACAAAGGAACCAACTGTACCTTGCTCACAGCTGTCATTTAACACCATAATCATTAAACTTGATTCCTTCACCTATATCATGTCAGCCTTCCCTCTGTGCAACCTCTGCTGTCCAAACCTCTGCTGCATTTGGTGCAGCCTGGAGTAAGTTCCACTCTATGCCTGACCTGATTAGCATTCACCAACTTGCTGCATCCCAAAGTACCTGCTGCAAAATCTTCATCCTTAGGTTCCTCTTTAGCCATTGCCTCCTTCATTCACTCTTTTGACTCCTCTCTGCATCTTTTCCACCATCCACAGTCTTTGCACTCATCATTGTCACTGCTCGACCCTTCAGTGCCGCGTTCCCATTCTAAAACCTGTCACCTTTGATGCATCTCTCGCTTGCTTCAAAAATGATCTCAAACCTTACCAACAGAGTGAAGATCTCTTAGAAATTGAGCACAGAATCATAGAAAGTATAGGGTACAGGAAGAGACCATTTGGCCCACAATGTCTTTGGCTAGAGTCCATCAAGTTGTTGCATCCTGGAGTGCAGGATCCTTATTTTGCTGCTTCTATACTCAGAGGCAGGGCTGAACCTCAGAGATCTCCTCCATAAGTCAGGAAAGAAGACTGGTCCTAAATCCACCCCAGCCATAGCACTGATTGAACCTTATACTGTTGGCACCAGTTTGATTTCAAGCAGCCCATCCAGCTAACTGGCAGCTCCATGGCTGTGAATTGACCTAGGTCCCCCATGAGTGTGAGCTGAAGCTTTCCAACGTGTGAAAAAGGAAAAGCTGTGATTCCACAGTGAACTTTCTTTCCAGTGTTTGTGATTAAACGTGACGTTAATGAGTGAAATGAAAGTGTTGGGAATATGAGCCGTTCACTTGGCGAAAGGGAAAGAAGCTTTGACTATAATTCATTCAGACATTCCATGAATGACAACTCATGTAAATCCTCACTTTTACACATGGAGGCACCAGCTTGTATGAATAATGAAGCTTGCTGGCTGAAATTCATTATTTACAACATGTTAGCCGCCTTGTTAAATATCTCCAATCTGCATTGGAGGTCTTAGTCATAGAGTTGTACAGCATAGAAACAGACACTCGGTCCAACCAATCCACGCCAACCATGTTCCAAAACTAAAGCGGTCCCTGCCTGTGTTTGGCCTACATCCCTTCGAACCTTTCCTATTCATGTGCCTATCCAAACTGATTTAATGAATTGTGAGAAATTTGATCAGAGAATAGCTTGGTTTAATGGAAGTTAATTTTCCAGCGCTTACTTCCACCATCATATTATTGTCTCAGCTCATCTGCTGGTGAGAGCCTTGCTGAGACCATTCCATTTCTTTTCCAGCCGGTCTCCTCATTTTTCATCCGCTCTAAAATTGAGCTGTATCCAAAACTCTGCTGATCTACCCCAAATATGCACCTGGAGCCATTCTCCATTTTCCCCTGTTCTCACTGGTGTGAATTGGTTCCCAGTCCATCTGTGCCTCAGAATTCTGGTTCTAGTGTTTAAGTCACCCTAGCCCATTTACTGCACCCCACCAATTCTAACCTGTTGTACGTTTGAGCTTACCTTTAGCTCTCCATTGATCTACTGTATGCCAGCTGCCTCTGCTCTGAAATTGTATCCATAAACTCCTCATCGTTTTATTTCTCCTTTTCTAAGCTGCTTCTCGAAACCTATCCCTTTAGCCATGTTTTGTCCAATTTTCTGACGTGGTTGAGTGGAATTTTGTATGACAGCTGCTTTGAAATATGTTTGGACATCTATATTTATGAATATCTCCTTTTTAAATTCACCTTGTTGCTACAGTTTGACTTCTCTCATTGTTACAGCTCTGAAGAGTCCTGCTGCATTTCATGAGCAGAGGAGAAGCTTGGAGAGGGCACGGGTAAGTGACTTTAACATGGGTTTCTAAACATGGCTCTTGCCTTGCTGAGAGTTTTATTGTTTTGCCTCTGTTGTATTTAAAGGAACAATTATACAAGGGAGAAAATATGTATCAGAGTTGACCACCTCTTCTTGTAAAAGTCATTGTTGGAAAGCATCACAACAGATCTTTCGTAAAAGTCAAGCATTTTTGTGCAGTAGGTGGTAATGACCATGAGCATTCAAATTTTAAAAACTCCCTCTCTTGCCAATAAAATTATATCTTTTATCTTTTGACTGGAAATTCATTTTTTTGAATTACTTTTAAGCAATCAGGCCCTGAAGTAGCATTGGGTAGGAGATTCTAATGTCCATCTTACCAGCAAGGCTACATATTGAAAAGTCGTAGAGCTAGTTGCATGATACCCACTTGTAGGCTCATGCAGAAGGTGAGGAGGCATGGGATAGGGGGAAATGTGGCAGATTGGATTCAGAATTGGCTGACCCTTAGAAGACAAAGGGTGTTAGCGGATAGAAAACATTCAGCATGGTGCCCAGTTACGTGTGGATCTGTCCTGTGTCCTCATCGACTTGTGATTTTTATAAATGATTTGGATGAAGGAGTGGAAGGGTGGATTAGCAAGTTCACGGTGGGTCACATTGTGGACAGTGCAGAAGGCTGTTCTAGGTTAGAACGGGACATTGATAGGATGCAGAGCTGGGTTGAGAAGTGGCAGATGGAGTTTAACCCTGAAAAGTGTGATGTGATTCATTTTGGAAGGATAAATTTGAAAGCAGAATACAGGGTTAACGGGAAGATAACGTTGTTTGAAGCTGGATGAACACAACAGGCCAAGCAGCATCAGAGGAGCAGGAAAGCTTGACGTTTTGGGCCGGGAGCCTTCTTCAGAAATGGGAAAGGGGATTCTGAAATAAATAGGGAGACAGTGGGAGGTGGGTAGAAGATGGATAGAGGAGACAAACAGGTCAAAGAGGCGGGGTTAGAACCAGTAAAGGTGAATGTAGGAGGGGTGTTAGGGAGGGAATAGGTCAGTCCACGGAGGACGGACAGGTCGGTTGGTGAGGGGAGGGGGGTGCAGCATGAGGCTAGTGGGCAGGGGATGGAGGTGGGGCTTGAGGTAGGAGGAATGGTTAGGGAGGCGGGGACTAGCTGGGCTGGTTTTGGGATGCAGCGGGGGCAGGGGAGATTTTGAAGCTTGTGAAATCCACATTGATACCCTTGGGCTGCAGGGCTCCCAAGCGAAATGTGAGATGCTGTTCCGACATCTTTCGGGTGGCGTCATTGTGGCAATGCAGGAGGCCCAGGATGGACATGTTGTCCGAGGACTTGGCGGTGGAGAGTTGAAATGGTTTGCGACTGGGAGGTGTAGTTGTTTGTTGTGAGCTGAGTATGGGTGTTCTGCAAAGCGGCCCCCAAGCCTCTGGTTTCCCCGATGTAGAGGAAGCCACAGCGGATACAGTATACCACATTAACAGATGCTCAGGTGAACATCTGCTTGATGTGAATAGTTGTCTTGGCAGTGTGGAGGAGCAGAGGCTTCTCGGGGTTCATGTCCACAGTTTCCTGAAAGCTGCCTTCCAGGTGGATAGGATTGTTAAGAAGGTGTATGGTGCGTTAGCTTTCATTAATAGCGGGATCGCGTTCAAGAGCTGTGAAGTTCTGCTCCAGCTATACAAAAGCCTGGTTCAGCCATATCTTGGAGTATTGTGTCCAGCTGGTCACCTCATTACGGGGAAGACGTGGAGGTATTGGTCACCTCGTTATGGGGAAACATGGAGGTATTGGAAAAGGTGCAGAGGAGATTTACCAGGATGTTGCCTGGAATGGAGGGAAGGTCTTAGGAGGAAAGGTTGAGAGATCTAGAACTTTTCTCTTCAGAACAACGAAGGATGTGATAGAGGTGTACAAAATGATCAGAGGTACTGATAGAGTGGTCAGCCTGAGACTTTTCCCTAGAGTAGAGGTAGCTATTACGAGGGGGCATAGTTTTAAAGTGAGTAGACGTAGATATAGGGGCGACGTCCGAGGTAGGTACTTCACTCAGTGGTAGGGGGTGTGGCATGCCTTGGAGGATAGTGGAATCGGCCTCATTCGGGTCATTTAAGCAACTAGTAGATAGGCATATGGATGGTAGTTTAAGGTAGAGGTGGAGGTTAGATAGACCTTGGGATTAGGGTAAATGTTTGCACAACATCGTGGGCCGAAAGGCCTGCACTGTGCTGTACTGTTGTAAGTTCTATGTAATGGTGATATGGGTTATCAGAAAACCCTGGTCATGCTTTTCTAGAATTAAAAATAAGTCTACGGTACACTTTGGAAATTTAGTTCAGGACTCTGCTTCCACTTGGATTTGTGGTCATAACCTGTAGTCTAATGGATGAAAAGCTGAACGTTGAGACTAGCTTGATTCTCTTAGTCTGCTCCATTGTGATCTACATTTTAACTGAGATTGCTCAAAATGTAAAGAAATAATTTGAAATGCTCATTGCTTTTTCTCAGTCTGTAGACTTACCTGCAGGCCATGAAGAGTTGTAATGCTCAGCTGTGGCCTGAGTTTCTAACTGACTCTTGATCTAAATAAATAAATTGAAAAGTGATTGATTGTAACTAAGGAGAGTGAAATTCTCTCAAATGTTTCCCATTCTCACTGAGTGCTACTTTGAGCTATTCTCAACCTCCTAGATTCCCAACATACTCCTTTTCATTTTCTTTAAAAATGCAGACTGAGGACTATTTGAAAAGAAAGATCCGCTCACGTCCAGAGAGAGCAGAGTTGGTCAGAATGCATATACTTGAAGGTAAGATCTGTCTGGCTCCCTAGAGAAGCAAAATACTGAGTTGTTAATAGAGTTAACATTCTGAGCCCAATGCTGCTGCTCTTCAGGGCTGGTTCTCAGTTTGACAGACTTGCTGGGCTTTTCCAGCGCTTTCTGTTTTTGTATCAGGCCTCCATGTAAGATTGTGTGATGAATGCTGCAATGATATTGAAACTGTGGATCGGTTGAAAACTTGAATAAATGAAGAGGCATGACATCGCCATCTCCCACTGCTATGGAGAGTTTTTGTGCAGATTAAATGTGAGCAGCAGGGGCCAAGTGCATTGAGCAAATCGCAGTGTAATATCTGCATGATTGTCCAGCCAAGAGGTGAGGTAGTGTTTGGAACTGGCAGTGTAAGTTTAGTTGAACTGAGTCCTTTGAATTTTAAATACTGAGACTCTGCACATGTTAGTTGATCAGAGGAGTTGTCATCATTGTTTGCTTTGAGAGCTGAACATCAAAAGTTAATCTTGTTTTGCAGAGTTAACCGAATGGAAATTTTTTTTGTAATATCAGGCAAGATGTTGCTGGAAAACTAACAATGTGTTAATGATGTATGATGGTGATGTGAAATTTAGCCAGAAAGTTCAGGGAAGTGGGGAGGGAGTGAGTGGAATTCAAGTCATTCAGCCAGAGTTGCAAATCTCCAGAACTTGGTGCTTGATTTATCTTCCTTACCCGTTTGCAGAAACAAAATCATGCTCTTAATCGTAATTTATAGAATATGCTGGATTTCACCATTAATTGCCCACTAACCACCCCACAGAAAATTAAGGCTGATGATCAACAGTACAGCTGCCTCTTTTTAACATAATACAAAGCTGATCAACCTTGTCACAATTATGGATAGGTTATAAGTTGTTCTTATTTCAAAAACTGTCATTTTAATTTTTGTTTATTTTGTTGCCTTTTTCATTTGCTGTTTTGTTTTTTGCTTCTCTCTGTATCTGATTTGACAAGTTCAGTTTACCACTTTCAATCTTTTCTGCCTGTTTTAATCTTTTAATCTCATTGGACCAGTTGTTGTTAAATGATGAGAATTTTTAAAATGATTTGTGGGATGTGGGCATTGCTGACCAAACAACATGTATCGCCCATCCCTAATTGCCTAGAAGCGAGTTAACAATCGGCCACATTGCTGAGAGTCCAGAATATCAATACAGGCCAGACAAGGTGTGATTTGCAGATTTTATTCCCTGAAAAATGTTGGTAAACCAAATGGATTTTTCTGACAGTCAGCAACTATTTCATGGACGTCAGTAGATTCTTAATTCCAGATTTTATACTTGATCTCAAATTCCACCATCTACTAAGGTGGGATTTGAACTCTAGTTCACTAGAACGTTGGCAGAGTTTCTGGATTTTTAGTCTAGTGATAAAACCACTAGGCCATTGCCTCCCCTTTCTTGATAAATTGAGGGATTCAGTCCGAGCTGTTAGCAAAAGATGTTGTCACTTTGGGTATAGACCATAATCTTATAGGTCTGCATTCCAAGAATGCCTGAAGAAACCGGCTTCAGATTGAGATACAAAAACAAAGTTGCTGGAAAAGCTCAGCAGGTCTGGCAACAGAAAAATATCAGTTAATGTTGCGGGTCTAGTGACCCTTCCTCAGAACTTGAGTTTTAGTTCCTGATTTACAACATTGCAGTTCTTTTGGGTTTTTATTCAGATTGAGTCAGATCATTTTTCACATGTATAGAGTGGTTGCCTGAGGTGAGTATTTGGTCCCTTGTCGACACCAATGAAATTCCTAATATTTAATTTGGTTTTAGGGCCCTTCATAGAAGCTGGGATACCTTGAGAGACTTGCCAAGTGGGAGATAGTGGCCTAGTAGTAAGGTCACTCGACTAATCCAAGCCCAAATTAATTTGTTAGCAATGTGGGGGAGTAGGGGTGTGGAGTTGGGTTTTCTGTTGAAAGATTTGACCTCTTCCCATGCAGTGGAAATCTGTGGGATATCTCTGTGGGTAAGAACAGAACAGCAGCCTCTTTATGCTCCCTACGCTGCTTCTATGAGCGCAGGTGTCCATCTTATCCTCGGCTTTTTTCTCAACTCAGCCCCAATTTCATGGCTCATTTAAGTGCACTTAACTGCTCAGTATCAGGCTTCTGATCTCCCAAGCCTCCCAAGCTGCTCCTATTCATCAGAGCTCGTTCACCAAGGTCCCAAATGCCCTGCTTCCTGACACTTTACTTTAGCAACAAGTTGCAACACACAACTGTTTGAGCTGACGGGTTCCCACAGCGGCCTTGTCAGTGTCGGGCTATGAGTTGCCTCACTGCTGCATGATTGAGCCCTATATTTCTGTCCTGATACCCTGCCATGCTCACTGCAGTCCTGTCCTTTTGTTAGTGCTGCTCTGAGCTCAGCCGAACTTAATTGAATTGAAAGAGATTTTAGACAGAAGGAATTTGCACAATCTGCTTTGTCCGGTGGGATGAACTTCAGCCAATTGTGAAGAGAGTAACTCATTCAACACTTGCTCTCAGATGTTGGCAGACAGTGGTTGACATGCACTTCTGCATTGCTGATGAGATGCGTGCTGGTAAATATCAAAGAGAAAATGGCCCAGCAGGACTGCACTGACATGGAATGTTGACATTGCACTATATAGCTGTATTTAACATTTCAAACAGGACTACTTATGAAATAGAAACACTTACCTCCGACAAACTGTTCTATTCTGCAACTCTTGTGTGGTTTTGGATGTAAAAGCAAGATTAAAAAAAAGAGAAGTACCTTGTGCTGAGTAGTCGTGTTGTGTGACTGCATTCCCTGTGCTCAAACTTGCTGGCAGAAGCAGCCTGTGTAGAATAAGGAGGTTTTTTTTTGAAAAGGCTATTCAAGTCAACAAGTCTTTCTTTCTGACCCACTGCAGCTTCCTTTCCATGCAAAAATGTATCAAAATATCTACAAACCTGTTTGCGCGTTTGATTTTGATTTTGCTGGTAACTTCCTCAACAACTGTTATCCTTTGAGTAAACAAGATCCTCACATTGAACGTGCCCTGTTATCTGAACTCATTTAAAATGTTGAACAACTGTTGGTTTTATAATGATCATATACAAAGGATTAAGTTGCAATTCAACCTAATGCATTTTCTTTTTTAAAAAGCTGATATATAAACTATTTGGTAGTATCTAATTCCAAAAAGATCATGTTCGTTTGTGTTCCAGTCATGTCATGAGGCTGTATTTGCAATAGTATAAAGTCTGGTTAAAACAAAATCACAATTATGGATGTCAAGTGGGATTACAAGTTGATGTACGGGGATGGAGCAATATAGTTGCTTTGCTAAGAGTAATATTTAATTAAAAAAGCAAGTGTATCTTAAGACAACAGCAGTAAGTAACAAAAGAACAAAGTTGTTAAAATTCTGACTGATTACATCTGATTTACACTTCAGAAAGCTCTGGATCAATGAGTCAAAATTAGACTATTAGGGCCACGACTAGGCTGAGGAGAATTAATGGCACATTGCAACTTGCACGCAGTTATACTCCACACTCTGTAGATGAGATTCCCAAACTTTGAAAGTGGTGAGATATTGAGAAAAACAACGGAAAATGCTGCAAGTGCTCACCAAGTCTAGCAGTGTCTGTGACCATAAGATTTGGAGCAGAATTAGGTCATTCGAGCAATTGAGTCTGTTCTGCCATTTATGCATGGATGATATGTTTCTCAATCCCATTCTCTTGCCTGCTTCCTATAATTCCAGTAATCAGGAGCCTGCCTATCTATCTCTCTTTTTAAGGCACTGAATGACTTGTTGTCTCAGTGGGGAGTGGAGGGCCGGGTTCTACAGATTCAGGCTAAAGAGAAACAAAGTTCGTGTTTCATATTGACTTGGTTTCCCTCTATTACTAGGCTTACTGAACATTTCCAGCATTTTCTGTTTCAATTTCAGACATCCAGCGTCTGCATGGCTAAGATGCAAACCTGCATCCATTGCTCCCCACACCTCGTGAGCTCCCAGACCAAGCATGGTTCGGACTCTGTTGTTCACTATTCTAACATTTGTTTGGACTGAAGGTGGAGATATTCAGCCATGATTTTCCTGATTGTCAAGTGGTTGGATACAGGTGAAAATCTGTTGGCTTGCCACTTTTGTGTTATCTCGCCAATTACAATGCCATGAGGGGGGGAGCTTTTGGAGACTGAAGATAGGGAATTTTTTTTAACAAAAGGGTGGAAATGTTGCATTTGATCCCAGCTTGAGCTATGTGTTAAAGTACTGAATGCAGGTTGAAATGTCTGGGTCTGTACTGACGTCCCGCAGAAACTTCAGCAGAGCCCTCCCTCCAAGCCACGCAGATGAAGTTGAAACGGGCACGGCTAGCCGACGACCTGAATGAGAAGATTGCCCAGCGGCCTGGCCCCATGGAATTAGTGGAGAAGAACATCCTTCCTGTGGACTCTAGTGTAAAAGAAGCTATCATAGGTGAGTGTGCGCCTGCTATTTTAGTAAATGCACCATTTCAGTCACCTGCTTTACAAGACTGCAGTAAAATTTTTGTTTTTGTTCCTCTGCCCTCAACCCCCCCCATCCAATTTTCCTTTGCGTGCCCATATCACGGTATGTTTTATCTATTTAGAGATGACTGACGTGAGACAGTTTCCCTGGGTATCAGTCCATTTTTGGGGGAAAAGAGAAGGAAATTAATAAAGGTTTTTCCTCTCCAGACTTGTTGAGCAAGCCCAGTTGGATAATGGATGTGTTGCTGGGCTGGAGTAAGTGATCCACACTGACACTTACTATCATGTTGCTTTGACTGGACACTCCCATGAGGAGGGGGAAATACCGAGAGGCAAAGTGCGTTTAGTAGGAAGTTGAGTCTCTGTTGTGTCACCTTATTGGGATCTGTATATTTTTCAGCCTCGGAAGGTCTCCCAGCACTTGCTTGGCTGTAGTTCGACATTCCTATACCTCTGTCACATCATTCCAGTGGAAATTCTGCCTTTGTGAATGCTGACAACAAGCGTGAGCAATTTCAGCCTCCCTGTGGTGCCCTGTCTCTGTCTGATCCCACCCTTTCACAGCATGAAACTTGTACATGCTTTGTCTCCTGTAGGGTAACGATTTAGAGTAGAAATCTGTCTCTTTTGTAGGATTTCACCCTTCCTTGGCCCAGGTCTGGGACCAGGACTGAAGTCAATTGTGCTTTGGTTAATTCTGCAACTCCAATCAGTAACTCTAATGTAATACTGAACACCATCCTGAATGGCCAAACCTCATGTCCCACCCGGAATATCTTTACAGGGCGTCAGAGAGTTAAGATATAAATTACAAGTGAAAATATATCCAAGTTTAAAATTAAGTACGTGGATGAGTCTAAGTATGTTGACCAGATCCATGCACACATCTGAGGCTGACATTAAAATATGCTGAATTCTGTCTTTCCTTTGCTGTTGTACACATCACCTGAGCAATGTCTAGCTTGGAAATAAAGCCAGTTCTTGCTCTTGTTACACCTCACTGGGTTATTGTGCTGGAAGTCAAACCCTGCTTTCTGAATCGTCACAAAAATTAAGGATTTTCTAAATTAAGCAAAGCGCCCAATTTACCTACCTTTCAGACACAGTTTCATAGAAATCTTGGGTTGGGCTTCTGTTTAAAATACTACTGTCTGTTAAGAGTAATTAGACTTTAGCTCCAGGTAAACAGTAATAAACATGTGGCGTTTAATACTATTAATTTAAATTCGAATCCCTTTATACCCTCACACTTACAGGTAGTCTGACAAACAGGATAAAAATACATAATGGGCTGCCGGGAAAGATAGTTGAAGTAGTCTTTGCTCCCAGATTCGTGTTGTTGAGATTTTCCTTAGGATCCTACTGCTGATCAGCACGATGCTCCAGTTGCCTTTCTCTGGATGCTTCCACTGGCTTGTAAGAGCCACAATGTGCCTGGTTCACTTACAGAAGGTCTCTTCCCAGTTTAAAAAAAAAACCCACCACCGCTTACAACAAGTATTGCAGGAGAGAGAGGATTAAAGTTCGTTTTGACAGCAGAGAGCAGAGACACCGCACCCCAGCTGAGGAAGAACTGAACACTTCTCTCTTTCGCTAACTTGTTCCTCGCTCTAAGAATTTCAGCTATATCTGAGAACCAGTCTCTCAGTTGCTGGCAGGCAAAGGCCTCTGTCATCAATAATGGGACACTAGGCTGTAGACCAATCAACTTGTTTCTGAGAGCTTTTATCAGTATTCAGCCCTCAGCTCCAAATTGTCTGCAACTTAAGCATCAGTTGCTGCTTGTTCAAACAGTTGTTTGCAATGGATGTAGCTTTTCAAAACTGTAGCACCCTTTGAGACACACTCTTTTACAAATGGTTCTTTCTCGTTTCAGTTCACGTTTCTTGAAAAGGCATTAAGCTGCCCTTTAGGGGGTGAAAAATAACCTCCTAGACTTGTCGCTGCTAATTCGCTTTCTCTTGTCCAAATTACACTTACCCAGGAGCTTTTCTTGTTATTTCATGGAATGTGGGTGTCACTGGCAAGGCATGTATTCACTGCCAGTTTCATGTGACTCTTGAGAAGGTGATGGTGAGCTGCAGCCTTGAACTGCTGCGTTCTGTTTTGTAGCAATTTGGTATGATTAAATAACTTGATAGGCCATGCAGGAGGGCAGTCAAGGATCAACCACATTGTGGATCTGAGTCATATGTAGGTCAAACCGGGTAAAGACAGCATATTTCCTTCCCTAAAATGCATTGGTGAATTTGGTCGCTTTTAAAAAAAAAGTTAGTGATAATTTCATTATTGGTATGACTGAGGCAAGGATTATCCTACAGATTTATTCATTAGTTGAACTTAAATTCGAACGGCTGCCACGGTGGGATTGGAATCCTCGACTCCAGAGTATGAACCTGGTCCTGTGGATTACTAGTCCAGCGCGCTGCCACTATGCTGCTTTCTCAACAGATCAGTCGTGCTGCTCATTATTCCACTTGGGAGTGGCGTACTGTTCCTTGCATGGGTAACTTAATGAAGTGGGGAGCAATCATGCTTTCTGGGTAACTTTTATCTATGAAATAATTCCTCTCAATATCTAAGGGGCCGGTAGCATAATGGTAATGTTACTGGACCCATAACCCAGAAGCTCACGTTAATGGATGCTCCAGGGACCAGGGTTCAAATGTTACCATGGCAGCACTTAAAATAATTTATCTGGAATTCAAAGAGACCTTGTAATGGTGATCACAAAACTGTCCAAATGCCACAAAGTCTGTCTGCTTCGCTATATCCTCTGAGGTCAAAATCCTGGACCTCCCTTTGCAGCAGCCCTGTGGATGTGCCTACAGCAGATGGATTGCACTGATTCCTGCAGGTGGCTCAGCAACAAATGTTAGCCTTGTCGGTAACACTACGACCAAACAAAAATAACCAAAAGAGGATCTGTTCAATTCCGGTCTCCCTGCTGGAGGAAAGATGTTCTTAAACTTGAAAGCCTGCAGAAAAAATTTAGGAGAATGTTGCTGGGCTTGGAGGGTTTGAGCTACAGGGAGATGCTGAATGGACCGGGGCTATCTACCCTGGAGTGTTGGAGGCTGAAGGGTGATCTTATAGAGGTTTATAAAACCTCAAGGGGCATGGACAGGGGCAAAAAGCCAGGGTCTTTTCCCCCTGGGGTAGTGTGGTCCAAAACTAGAGGGTATAGGTTTTACGTGAGAGGGAAAAGATTTAAAAGGGACCTCAGGGGCAACTTTTTCACACAGAAGGCGGTGTGTGTATGGAATGAGTTGCCAGAGGAGGTGGTCGAGGCTGGTACAATGACAACATTTAAAACACTTCTGGTTAGCTATATGACTAGGAAGGGTTTAGAGGAATATGGGCCAAATGCTGGCAACTGGGACTAAATTAATTTAGGGTATCTGGTTGACATGGACAAGTTTGACCAAAGGGTTTGTTACTACGCTGTACATCTTGACTCTAAATAAGCTGATGTATAGCAGTCCAAAGTTGGTGATTAGTGGACAGATTCCAGGATGTTAAATGGAGCAACTGCAAGTGTTCTGCCCTTTTGCTTTTTGACAACTGTTGATTTTTTAAAAAAAAACAAAAGAAACTGCAGCAAGGCATCTTTATTGAAATCTTGATATTGTTTACTTCTGAGTCCAGGAAACATTTAAAAAGAAAATGTGCAGTGTGACAAATCTTGAGTGTAGGGCACAGAACAAGGTTATTTGGCCCATTGTGCTTGTTTTAGCTTGCTGAGGCGCCAGCCCAATTAGTAGCATATTTCTACTCTTTCCTTACTCCACAGTGACCCACCTCCCGTTCTTCACATGACTCCTGCAATGATGTTAGTTTCTTGACAATTGAAGTAACTTGTCACCATCCCAAAAAAGATCATTTCCGTCACGTTGCTTTAGTACTGTTAGTCCCATTGGACTGGAATAGAATGTTATCTGGCATATTTATGGATCACTTTGTATCATTGCTTTTATTTCTCAGCCCTCAGTAAGCAATCAATAAATCTGTTCAGCCAGTGCTGCCTCACTTGGAGCTGTTTACTGAACACAGGATGGGCCATACCAAAGGAGATACTTGTGATGTGCCACATGCCAATTCCTGGTTTGTCCTCTTCAATCATTCTGGCGCACTGCAGTGGCATGATCTCATTGTTGTAACCTATTACCCCCAGACACCTAGCCACTCACGATATTATATTTAACACAAGCAAACAAGGCCCATCAGGCACGGATACAGGTCACATGTCAGGCCTCTCACACTTTTAATGTGAAGGTGTTTATTTGGGACGCACTGTGTGCAATTGTTTGGGTGTGAAGTCCAATTTATGTTGGGGTTTTTTGTGTTTTTCAAATTCTGCAATTCAGATGGAGAGGAGTGTTGTCATAATATTTGAGTGGGTATGGCCACACTTGCCAGCAGGCCATTGGGCGACATCACCTTCGTTTTCAGCCACTTAGGATGTTTGTAGATAGTGGTTGGTTGACCAGTCCCTCATAGTCGATCACTGGGCTGTTATCCGGTTTTGGTCTAGTGGCGTCCCAAGTTCCACAGTGAACTAGGAAACTCCAAGATTAGAGGCGTTTTTGTTTCTGTTTTGTTTCACTTGGTGTTTAGAGCTGTTCGGTTAATGGGCTGTCAGTACGGTGAATGGCAGAGATTTGATCTTATAGTCCTCATCATTTGATTGCAAGATTCTTCATGGTCTCACCCTACCCTATATCCGATTGTTCCTGGCCGTGCAGAACCCCAGATTGCTGCACTCCTCCAAATCTAACCTCTTGCTCATCTCCGTTTGCTCCGTGTCTTCAGCTGCTTTAGGCTCTGAGCTCTGGAACTTGTAAAACCTCTCAGCGTCTTCTGTGCCACTCTCCTCCCTTTATTGCTCCTTAAAACCTCCCTCTGTGACTGAACTTTACTGCCATGTGGCTCAGTGACCTGTTTTGTTAGATCGTGCTGTAGCGGCAACTGTTTTGCTGTGCTATATAAAGCTTGAGTTGTTGTGAAGCTTGTTGACAGCAACGAGTGAGGTAAAATTGGAAGAATTTAATAAAAACACAAAATCCCAATGAACCTCTTTTCATTTGCATTTGTGAAAATGCTGCTGCTTCTAGAATCAGTTACCATTCACAAACTCTTTATTGATTGTGATTGTCTTGGGTGAGAAAGTCTTTTGTACTCTGTTTTTCAGGATCGTATTCAAAAATGAAGTGAATCATTACTAATATTTGAGGTATTGTTTGCGTTTGCACACTCCGTTCAGAGTGACATCAGAAAGTCAGGTTTTTCCAGTCCAGTTTGGTGTTTTTAAACTTGCTCAGTGTTTTGTATTTTGCCTCTCCTAGGAAATTCTTTGGATAAGCATGGGACTGAGTAGGTTCAGGGTGGAATGGAGTGGTTGTAACGGTGAGAATAAGAAGTGAAAACTGAAAGAAGTACAGATGCTGTCAGACAGGAACTAAACCAGAAGTTGCTGGAAAAGCTCAGCATCGATGAACAAAAATCATAGTTAACGTTTCAGGTCTGTATTCCCTTCCTCTGGGAATAAGAAGTGACTGATCATAATGCTGCTGATGTTGTGATACAGGTAGGGTGACACAGCAGTGTAGAGTGCTATTGGATCTCCATACAGTGATTCGCAAGTTTGAGAGCCAGGGGCTCTAGAGTGGAGGGAAGGAAGCCCAGCTGGTTCTGCTTGTACTAAAAATTGGCATGAGAATGTAGATTGTACACCAAGATGGTACAGGCACACTGAACAGCTGAATTAAATAAAGGAAGTTATGTAAACTCTTTGCTTTAAATAATTCACAGAATCTCAATGGTATGAAAGCGGGCCTTTCAGCCCATCGAGTTCACACTGAACTTCCAAAGATCCTACCCAGATTCTTCACCACCACTCTTTTCCCACTTCACCCCCTCCAATCCTCCATTGCCCCCCCCCCCCAGATTCTTTGCCGCCACCACTCTCACCACCCCAAAAAAAAGGTGATCCATGTGACCCTGCATTCCCATAGCTGAACCACTCACCTTACACATTCCATTGAACCCTATGGGCAATCTAACATGTCTAATCCACCTAGCCTGCGCATCTTTGATCTGTGGGAGGAAACCAGAGCACCTGATTCACACAGGCACACTGAGAATGTGCAAACTCCCAACCCAGGTCCCTGGTGCTGTGAGGCTGAAATACTAACCACTGAGCCACCGTGCTGTTTAAATTCCTGAAACAGTAAGTATTGTTGAACTTGTGGGATCATCTGTCAAGTTGCTTTAATTAGTCTGAGTCAGGGGATGGAATTGCTTGGTCAAGCACTCGTTGATTTCTGGGGTAGCCTGGATTGAGAGCAGAGCTACCTTTAATGGCTGTGGTGACAATTTGATGTTTGTGGATGTCGTTTGTGTCTGTGTACAGGGGAGTGGATCTCGAAAGAAGCTTGTATAATTTCCCTGCCAGGTTGTTAATGTGGTGTTGTGATTTTCTCCTGCAGATAATCATGTGCCGTACTCCGCCTTGGCAGACAACTCATCGTTCGATGAAGACAGCAGTGATGCCCTTTCACCAGAGCAACCAGGAAGCCAGGAGTCACTGGGATCATTGCCATCCCCCACAGAAGCACGATCTGTTGATCCACACCATCCCCTCCTTACTCGTTCTACACAGGTATTGACTTTCAACTAACCTCCCTGAATTAAATTTTCATATTAAATCACCTGACCATTGATGACTTCAGCAGCCCATGTTGAGATTAACCTTCCGTTTCTTTCTAGATTGTAAAAATTTAAGTTGGAATCTGTGGATTGTAATTCATTGTTTACTTAGGCACATTGTTCACTAGCTGGGCCAAATGACATGAATAAAGACAACACTTTTTTATTATCTATCAAATGTTGGCACTATCTGCAAGGCAGAAAGAAGGTGCGGAGGAAGCTCCAGAACAATACTGCTCTTGAGAGTGCTGAAAGAACGAGGTATGCTGATGAGATTTTGCATCTGGCACTTGTCAGGGCAGAAGTGCAAGATTCCAGATATCAGAGGAAACAACAATGTAGTTTGGCACTCTGTCCAGATGCAATATTAAGTGTTGTTCCCTTTTGCGATTTGGTGGTATTGCAGTTCTGTCCTACATCCTAATTGTTTTTTTTTGAGCAACAGTCATGCTACCTACTACCTAGTGGCCATTCAAGTGCTGCTGTTGTTCTCTCTCTACTTGTGCCTGTATAAGGATGCATGAATTGGCAACCAGCCTCAGTGTCCATTCTTGTTTGCGTTGCCTTTTGGTGAGCTGTTCAACTGTGGCCAGCATCACTGCTTCCATGGTTGGGGTGCTCTTTTGCATTGAGCTGTCTCCTTATTTTCACACTTGAGGCTTCTGGGTGAGTAGTGTTAAAGGTTGCCTTCGAAGCTGCTGTTCCACAGATGAGGTGGTTCTGATGGCAGGTCGTGGAGAACCATGAAGCACTGCTGCCAGAACAAAGTCGTTGGGAGTTTTAGATTGCAGAATACCTACTGATGGGAGAGCTACTTATGGGCGGCTGTTGGTGCTCAGTAATATAAACGTAACCTCACATTGATGTGCTGGGATCATAAATGTGAGAGATGCTTGTAACTGCTGAGTGTAACTTTACCTTATCATGATCAATAATTAATTGATTTCTGCTACAGCAATACAAAAGCAAAATACTGTCGGTGCTGGAGATCTGAGTTTTAAAAAAAAACACAAAAAAAGGTGACAAATGCTCAGGAGATCTGGCAATGTCTGTGGAAGTTGAGAAACAGAGCTAATGTTTCAGGTCTGTGGCCTTTCTACACACAAGTAAGTTGGAGGACAGAAAGAGGCCATTCAGCCCAATGAGTCTGCAGCATCTAAACGACTAACTGCTCACTTGAATGCCACCTCCCAGCACCTGGTCTGTGGCTGTGCTGATCCAGGTTCCCTTTGAATGACTTTATGATTTCTGCCTCAACCACCAAGACCCAGGCAGTGAAACCACGGTGGCTCAATGGTTAGCATTGCTACCTCTCAGCACCAGGGACCCGGGTTCAATTCCACCCTCTGACTGCCTGTCTGTAGTTTGCACGTTCTCCCTGTGTCTGTGTGGGTTTTCTCCAGGTGCTGCGGTTTCCTCCCACAGCCCAAAGACATTCAGGTTAGGTGGATTGGCTGTGCTAAATTATCCCATTGTGTACATGGATCTGCAGGCTAGGTGGGTTAGCAACTGGAAATGTGGCATTACAGGGATAGGGTAGAGGGTTTGGTCTGGTTGGGATGTTCTTTGGACGGTCGGTAAGGCCTCAATGGGATGCTTGTTACTAATCACTTTCAATCTGTTGTTGAAGATAAAATAATTGAAGGGTCAATAATGGGGGGTGTAATTTTCAGGTGAAGGGATAGGAGGTTCGGAGGAATTTGAAGAGAGATATTTTTCACTCGGAGAATGTTGGGAATTTGGAATGTACTGCCTGGGCATGTAGTTGAGGCAAGGAACCTCAAACCTTGAAAAGGTACTTGGGCTAGAGCTGGGAAGTGTAGATAGGTTGGCACAGACTCTGGGCCACAGGTCCTATTCTGTGCTGTTGTTGAGAAGTAAATATTCAAATATAATCATTACCCCGTGTGGTGACAGCTCGCAGGCTGCTTGTCTTGTATCAAACCCATGCTGATACAAACCTGATTGTGAAATCCAGATCTAGAAAGTGACGAATAAAAATAAAACAAAATGTTGGGCACACTCTGGGGCTCGAACATCTGTAGAAAGAAAATCAGAATTATCGATTCAAGTCACTGACATTTCTTCAGAATTGGATGAAGACTAAAATGTAGTATGTTTTGAGCTAGTATAAGGGTGAAGGGGGTGGGGATGGTTCAGGAAAACAAAATCAAAGGTCTGGGAGAGGTTAGAGGTTGAATCACAAAAGATTTCATGGTACCAAAGATAAAAGAAAATGTTAATGGTTGGTAGTTTTTAAAAAAAAAGATTTTTCCAAGGGAGTGAGTGACGAAATGATGAACTTGTGTCCAAAGTGAAAATCAAAACTAAGGTAGACACAGGAGTGGTGAGGGGAGAAGAAAATAGTGGGATAGTGTTTACCCTTCAAAGTTTTTGAATTCATTGTAGAGCTTAAAAAGCTGTGAAGTGCCTGGTCAAAAGATGAGATGCTGTTTATCATTTCAGTGGAATGGTGTAGCAGGCTGAGGTCAGAGACATCAGCCTGAGAACAAGTATGAGAATTGAAGTGCACACTTGTGGAAACTGAAGGTAATGCTTATAAATGAGCAGAGGTATTCTGCACAGTATCACCCAATCTGTATTTGGTCTCCCTGGTAAAAGTGGGCACGTTAGTGAAACGAATAGATAGGACCCCTCCAGCTCTGGCATTGAGATTTTGCTCTATCCGAAATGTGGCTGAATGTTTAGCACTGTTGTCTCACAGTCAATTGTGGGCTCACTCCAGGGATTTAAGCATAAAACCTCGGTTGATGCTGTGAGAGGAGACGTTATTGACTCCCTCTCGGGGATGAAGAACAAGGCTGTTCTCCCTGGTGACCTGACCAGTGTTTATCCTTCCTCCAGCCATCTAAAAGAATACGCCTGGCCTAGCCCCATTGCTCTTTGCGAGTTCTGAGGAAGGGTCACCAGACCTGAAATGTTAACTCTGTTTGAGTTAACAGCCTAATGTTTTGGGCTGACAGGTTGAGAAAATTTTCAGAAACGAAGGTGATTCTTTCTGTTTAACTGAAGATGGAAGCTCCTTCTCTCACTGTAAAGCTTATATTTGATTTACGTGAAGTCACAGTGTAGTCCCTCTGATGTGAACCGACAGTAGTAGCCTTGAAACTGCACCAATCTAGCCATCTCTTTCGGAAAAGACTGCAAGATGGCTGTTATGAGGAATAGAAAGAAATGCTCATGAGTCTAGTTTTTTTTACCCCCTGCAGAAAAAAGATGCAATCTTGCATATAGCTGTGGCTTCCTTGACCTGGGAGCGTGCCACAGGGTTTACTGAGTGTTTCAGTACTCATCGCGCCCTTGAGTCACCTCATCACTCATTGCCAAGAATCACCATGTGCACGTAATCATTGACCAGTAACTGGAACATTATTAACTTACCAAATAAATTGCTTCATTGTGACCTACTTTCATGTGGAGGAGAAAACGGAGTGAACATTTTGTCCGGTGACCTTTCCTCAGAACCGGACCCGAAACGTTAACTCTGTTTTCTCCTCCACAGACTCTGTTGTGCTTTTCCAGCAAGTTTGTTTTTGTTCCTGATTTACAGCATCTGCAGTTCTTTTGTTTTTAATTCAGTCCAGACTTTATCCTTCATTGTTTGGAGGGTAACACTGGTTAAAGCCTGCGTGCAATTTGGTCCTTCAATAGGGAATCTTAGTGGGTTCTCAGATCCACAGAAGAGCAGATAATATTACTTTTAAAATTAAACACCGCCTCAGAAAGAGCTGGCATTTCTCAATATTTTGCAAGTTTTTTTTTAAAGATGGATTTGGAAGATTTGGCACTTTTTTTCATAATTAATTTGTTCTCTTGCAGTATCTTATATCATTGCCAACTGGGACAGAATTGAGCAAGTCCAAGCCAATGTCTGACCACCAGACAGCAAAATTGGCAAATGGTGTGTTATCCCCAGCTGCCAAACCCATGCCAACACTTATTAAAGTAAGATTACTTCTTGGAAAACCTTTATAGCGTGGGATTGTGTGATGATGTTTTGCATCGTAAACTGCAGTCAGAGTTCTGGAATTGTGCAGTTGCAACTGTAAGGTTAACTAGATGCTGACTTGTGTTTACAGAAAATTGTGTGGTCCAAAATTTTTGTTTACTTTATTTCCATGCCAAAGTTTCTCCTCTCCCTGCCCTGTCCTATAGGCACCTTTGTCGCTGGTGGAATATGGTTTGAGTGCCGACTGATGTTCCCTGCCAAGTGGTCTTATTTTCTGTGAAGCTTTGAGTGACGTTGGCCACTTATACAACTTTTTTTACAGGAGGTGATCCTGCTCTATCTGTATCCCTCATTGTTTCATTTCTGCTAACTAGGTGATAGTTGGCATCTCGACTGACTGCAGTCTGCTCAACCGTAGCTGTTTGAGAGAGACTCACCCCACAGGAATGGGCTTGAACCTGACACGAGTGCGCACACGTGCTCTTGGAGTTTTAACTTTTGGATAAGCTCAAAGATAGGAGCCTAAGGGAGTGCTGAATCCAAATATAGTAAGAAATCTTGGGCTATAGCATGGCCAAATGTAAGCTAATCATCACTCTATCACCAGAAAATAAGGTTAACCACTTGATCAAGTTTTATTTTCAAAAGTATTAGAGCCTGGTGGATTGTGGAGTGTGCACAGTGTTAATCACTGGGAGAAACTTGTTTTTAGGTTAATTTCAGGTCAGTTAGTGTAACTTCTTAGTACCTTCAATTTGTTCATTCCTTAAAATAATATCAGACTTAGCAGAAATGGCGTACCCTGTGCGGACTTTAGATGCTTTAGAAAGTAGCTATGCAGCAGTTCAGTGCTTTCGAGGTCTTCAGTCATTTTCCCTCTCCGCTTGCAGGAAGTGTGTACTATTTGGCATCATTGGGGGCTGCAGTCTCCATAAGTTTAGCAGTTGAGGGCTTATTTCTTTTGCATGCTCCTGCCCATTTTAAGTTTTCATGTCGTTTCTTTTTTGGTGTGTTGGATTGTCTTATCTGTAGTCAACCATGTGGCTTTTCATCATCTTATTTCCTAATGCTCCTTTCACTGAATGAGGAGCTGTTTGTGTTTACATTCAATTGTTTCTCGTTTCTGCTGCAACAGTCTGTCAACTAGCTATTAAATCTGTCCCTTGCCTGATCAAAGTCAGCTTTTCTTTCTCTTGATTTTTTTTGCTGCTGCCTCACTTTTCAGTTTGTTTAGTTTTCTCTTATTGGCTTCTCTTATTACTGGAGTTGGTGTGCGGTCTGCTCCCAAGACATTGGCTTTTCCCTGGTGTCGTCAGGTGCTGATAGTCCTCTTGTTTTTGTTTTGTCTTTAGTTTGGAAACTGGAGCTATAGCCTTCAAATTGGAGCTGCGCTGAGCTAAGTTCGCTGATCTTAGCTGCCAGTTACTCTGGTCCACCGAGATTAGTGGGAAAGGTTAGTCACAGTCCCTGCTGCTGATTGCAGTGCAGGCATCTCACTTGGGAACTGTTTCTCCAAGGAGCTGATATGAAGGTGCAGTCTCAGTGACTTTCATTTCTGTAGCCACACAGCTCAGTGCAATTCATTACCAGCGACCAAACCTGATCGCTGAGTACTTGGCCAGCATTGGTGTCAGTGACACATGAAGCATCTTCAGAGTAGGTGAAAATTGGCAAAGAGCTGGGGTGGGGAAACAGTGTAGATGATTCCAAAGTGAAGGGATAGATTCTCTGCTCAGGAATATGATTTGTTTAGCTTGATGCCCAGTGCCACAGCCTGTTCTGTCGATCACAAGCCTGTCCACATACGGAGTTATTATCTCTTCTGACTTGTAACTGTTGAAAGGTGACACCAGTGGAATAATTAGAACATAGATAGAACATAGAACAGTACAGCACAGAACAGGCCCTTCAGCCCACAATGTTGTGCCGACCATTGATCCTCATGTATGCACCCTCAAATTTCTGTGACCATATGCATGTCCAGCAGTCTCTTAAATGACCCCAATGACCTTGCTTCCACAATTGCTGCTGGCAACGCATTCCATGCTCTCACAACTCTCTGCGTAAAGAACCTGCCTCTGACATCCCCTCTATACTTTCCACCAACCAGCTTAAAACTATGACCCCTCGTGCTAGCCGTTTCTGCCCTGGGAAATAGTCTCTGGCTATCAACTCTATCTATGCCTCTCATTATCTTGTATAGGTCAATTAGGTCCCCTCTCCTCCTCCTTTTCTCCAATGAAAAGAGACCGAGCTCAGTCAACCTCTCTTCATAAGATAAGCCCTCCAGTCCAGGCAGCATCCTCGTAAACCTCCTCTGAACCCTCTCCAAAGCATCCACATCTTTCCTATAATAGGGCGACCAGAACTGGACGCAGTATTCCAAGTGCGGTCTAACCAAAGTTTTATAGAGCTGCAACAAGATCTCACGACTCTTAAACTCAGTCCCCCTGTTAATGAAAGCCAAAACACCATATGCTTTCTTAACAACCCTGTCCACTTGGGTGGCCATTTTAAGGGATCTATGTATCTGCACACCAAGATCCCTCTGTTCCTCCACGCTGCCAAGAATCCTATCCTTAATCCTGTACTCAGCTTTCAAATTCGACCTTCCAAAATGCGTCACCTTGCATTTATCCAGGTTGAACTCCATCTGCCACCTCGCAGCCCATCTCTGCGTCCTGTCAATGTCCCGCTGCAGCCTACAACAGCCCTCTACACTGTCAACGACACCTCCGACCTTTGTGTCGTCTGCAAACTTGCTGACCCATCCTTCAATCCCCTCATCCAAGTCATTAATAAAAATTACAAACAGTAGAGGCCCAAGGACAGAGCCCTGTGGAACCCCACTCACCACTGACTTCCAGGCAGAATATTTTCCTTCTACTACCACTCGCTGTCTTCTGTTGGCCAGCCAATTCTGTATCCAAGCAGCTAAGTTCCCCTGTATCCCATTCCTCCTGACCTTTTGAATGAGCCTACCATGGGGAACCTTATCTAATGCCTTACTGAAGTCCATATACACCACATCCACAGCTCGACCCTCATCAACTTTTCTAGTCACATCCTCAAAAAACTCGATAAGGTTTGTAAGGCATGACCTACCCCTCACAAAGCCGTGTTGACTGTATTTGATCAAGCCATGCTCTTCCAGATGGTCATAAATCTTATCCCTCAGAATCCTTTCTAACACCTTGCAGACGACAGACGTGAGACTTACCGGTCTATAATTGCCGGGGATTTCCCTATTTCCTTTCTTGAAGAGAGGAATTACATTTGCCTCTCTCCAGTCCTCAGGTACGACTCCAGTGGAGAGCGAGGATGCAAAGATCTTCGCAAGTGGCGAAGCAATTGCATTTCTCGCTTCCCAAAGCAGCCGAGGACAAATCTGGTCCGGGCCTGGCGACTTGTCAATCTTAATGTTTGACAAAATTTTCAGCACATCAGCTTCCTCTATCTCTATCCATTCCAGCATGCACACCTGCTCTTCAAAGGTTTCATTCACTACAAAGTTCGTTTCTTTCGTAAAGACAGAAGCAAAAAAACTCATTTAGGGCTTCCCCTACCTCCTCAGACTCCACACACAAGTTCCCTATGCTATCACTGATCGGCCCTACTCTTTCTTTGACCGTTCTCTTATTCCTCACGTAAGTGTAAAATGCCTTTGTGTTTTCCCTGATTCCTTCTGCCAAGCCTTTCTCGTGCCCCCTCCTGGCTCTCCTCAGACCATTTTTGAGCTCCTTCCTTGCCTGCATGTAATCCTCTCTAGCTGAACTTGACCCTAGCTTCCTCCTGTACAGGAAGTTTAAATCTAGCGATGATCAGGGGCCTCAGAGCTGCCTCCTTTTTATGTTTCAATCTAATTCTAGTTTTGGATTGTAGCTAGCGTGTTTGCCATTTTATAAGTTGTGTTTTGATTTTATCAGTTGGACAGTGTAAATGTTGCCTGCCCCTTCAAGCATTCTGGGAGAAATCAGATTGTGTTTCTTGGTCCTCTCCACATGCAGCAAAGCCAGCCCAAGACAGTGCGTGACAAGAACCAGAGGAGCAAGAAGCTGAAGGAGCCAAAATCCCGCGTGAAGAAACTCAAGTACCATCAGTACGTCCCACCCGACCAGAAACTTGATAAGGCCACCCTGCCCCTGGATTCAGCCTATTCCAAACTCCTCCAGCAGCAGCAGCTCTTCCTCCAGCTCCAGATACTGTGTCAACAACAACAGCAGCACTATAACTACCAGACTATCCTTCCTGCACCCCCAAAGTAAGAACCCCAACACAGTTGTTCCCCTGTAGCAGAGATAATGGGAACTGCAGATGCTGGAGATTCCAAGATAATAAAATGTGAGGCTGGATGAACACAGCAGGCCAAGCAGCATCTCAGGAGCACAAAAGCTGACGTTTCGGGCCTAGACCCTTCATCAGAGAGGGGGATGGGGGGAGGGAACTGGAATAAATAGGGAGAGAGGGGGAGGCGGACCGAAGATGGAGAGTAAAGAAGATAGGTGGAGAGGGTGTAGGTGGGGAGGTAGGGAGGGGATAGGTCAGTCCAGGGAAGACGGACAGGTCAAGGAGGTGGGATGAGGTTAGTAGGTAGCTGGGGGTGCGGCTTGGGGTGGGAGGAAGGGATGGGTGAGAGGAAGAACCGGTTAGGGAGGCAGAGACAGGTTGGACTGGTTTTGGGATGCAGTGGGTGGGGGGGAAGAGCTGGGCTGGTTGTGTGGTGCAGTGGGGGGAGGGGATGAACTGGGCTGGTTTAGGGATGCAGTGGGGGAAGGGGAGATTTTGAAACTGGTGAAGTCCACATTGATACCATATGGCTGCAGGGTTCCCAGGCGGAATATGAGTTGCTGTTCCTGCAACCTTCGGGTGGCATCATTGTGGCAGCCCTCCGCTTCTTCCTGTCCCGCAGGCCCGACCAGGCCCCCTCCACCGACACTCTCATCCGCCTAGCGGAACTCGTCCTCACACTCAACAACTTCTCTTTTGACTCCTCCCACTTCCTACAGACTAAGGGGGTGGCCATGGGCACCCGCATGGGCCCCAGCTATGCCTGCCTCTTTGTAGGTTATGTGGAACAGTCCATCTTCCGCACCTACACAGGCCCCAAACCCCACCTCTTCCTCCGGTACATTGATGACTGTATCGGCGCCGCCTCTTGCTCCCCAGAGGAGCTCGAACAGTTCATCCACTTCACCAACACCTTCCACCCCAACCTTCAGTTCACCTGGGCCATCTCCAGCACATCCCTCACCTTCCTGGACCTCTCAGTCTCCATCTCAGGCAACCAGCTTGTAACTGATGTCCATTTCAAGCCCACCGACTCCCACAGCTACCTAGAATACACCTCCTCCCACCCACCCTCCTGCAAAAATTCCATCCCCTATTCCCAATTCCTCCGCCTCCGCCGCATCTGCTCCCACGATAAGACATTCCACTCCCGCACATCCCAGATGTCCAAGTTCTTTAAGGACCGCAACTTCCCCCCCACGGTGATTGAGAACGCCCTTGACCGCGTCTCCCGCATTTCCCGCGACACATCCCTCACACCCCGCCCCCGCCACAACCGCCCCAAGAGGATCCCCCTCGTTCTCACACACCACCCTACCAACCTCCGGATACAACGCATTATCCTCCGACACTTCCGCCATTTACAATCCGACCCCACCACCCAAGACATTTTTCCATCCCCACCCCTGTCTGCTTTCCGGAGAGACCACTCTCTCCGTGACTCCCTTGTTCGCTCCACACTGCCCTCCAACCCCACCACACCCGGCACCTTCCCCTGCAACCGCAGGAAATGCTACACTTGTCCCCACACCTCCTCCCTCACCCCCATCCCAGGCCCCAAGATGACATTCCACATTAAGCAGAGGTTCACCTGCACATCTGCCAATGTGGTATACTGCATCCACTGTACCCGGTGCGGCTTTCTCTACATTGGGGAAACCAAGCGGAGGCTTGGGGACCGCTTTGCAGAACACCTCCGCTCAGTTCGCAACAAACAACTGCACCTCCCAGTCGCAAACCATTTCCACTCCCCCTCCCATTCTCTTGATGACATGTCCATCATGGGCCTCCTGCACTGCCACAATGATGCCACCCGAAGGTTGCAGGAACAGCAACTCATATTCCGCCTGGGAACCCTGCAGCCATATGGTATCAATGTGGACTTCACCAGTTTCAAAATCTCCCCTTCCCCCACTGCATCCCTAAACCAGCCCAGTTCATCCCCTCCCCCCCACTGCACCACACAACCAGCCCAGCTCTTCCCCCCCACCCACTGCATCCCAAAACCAGTCCAACCTGTCTCTGCCTCCCTAACCGGTTCTTCCTCTCACCCATCCCTTCCTCCCACCCCAAGCCGCACCCCCAGCTACCTACTAACCTCATCCCACCTCCTTGACCTGTCCGTCTTCCCTGGACTGACCTATCCCCTCCCTACCTCCCCACCTACACCCTCTCCACCTATCTTCTTTACTCTCCATCTTCGGTCCGCCTCCCCCTCTCTCCCTATTTATTCCAGTTCCCTCCCCCCATCCCCCTCTCTGATGAAGGGTCTAGGCCCGAAACGTCAGCTTTTGTGCTCCTGAGATGCTGCTTGGCCTGCTGTGTTCATCCAGCCTCACATTTTATTATCTTGTTCCCCTGTAGCAGTCTGTTGGTTCTGAGATTGCTGATGTGAGTTAGGCGGTGAGCTGATGCAGTGCCTGATCTGGTTGTGAATCATGGCAGGCATTGAGATCCCAGGTTTAGTTCCCAGTCTGTGCTGAGTTGGTTGATCTCACCCAGGGCATTAGTTGGACCTCGTCATTGTTACCTTAGAATGGGGAGGAATGGAATCAGGCTTCCTGCTTCTGACTGCTGAAGAGTTTCCCCTGTTGGATTCTGCGCACATAAATGTTTTGAATGAAGAGTGGTAGGACGAATTGCAATCATTAACTTAGCAACACTTTCAGAGTAGCACAGGAGGAATGACAGAGTGAGGAGGTTACAGAAGTTTGGGGGGGTGGTGCTATCGTCTGTCCACACAAAGCTAAAACTTCGAGAGAAAAGTTAGGAGATGTTGAGTTGGGAACTTCATGGTTTTAACATTTTTCCTACTCCTCCATAGTTTGCAAATGTCGTTGCAGTTTGTGAACTAATGGACTTGAGGTTTCGCTTTCAGAAGTGTGAGTGACCAGTGAAAACACTTGGACCTGTTTCCTCAGTTATAAATGATAGCCAGGACCACGCATTTCCTTTCACTTCAGTATGCAGCTTCTGAAAGCATGCACTACCTGGTCTGTTGGTTGTATTTTAGCAGGCAGTCTATTTGATATGGATCACTATGTCGGGTATAATGGCTGCATCCTCCGGTGTGCTGGTGTTTCTTGGGCCAGGAAGAATTTCTTCTGACCTGCCTCCAGTGTCTGGAAGCAATTGTCCCCTTATGACACTTCTGCAAGTTTTAGTAATTTAGTCTGCATCATCACCTGAATTCATAGTGCTGAGGTCTAACACTATGCTGCTGAAATCACCAGAGTATCAGCCACATATATCGAGTGTACACTAAAATGGTGAATTACCGCAGCTTTTTCTGAACTAATGTCTTATGGTGGCTTCTGCAGAAGTGCTGACAGGGCCTGTATGAAGCAGAGTGAGAGCAGGCTTGCTTTGGGCTGATGGCCTTTTTCGAGTAGTGAAATTTGACTGTACTGCTGTAGCGTTGCTGTATGACTGTGACTGCCAGTCTGTTCATGGCTGCCCTTTTTCATTTTGCCTTCAGGCCCAACAGTGACAAACAAGCCAACAGCAGTACCACCTCCGTGAGGACTCTGAGTAATAGCACACCATCATTGGGTTCAGGCGGACTCACTCGGCAGAACAGCTGGATGACCACCATCAAAGCACTGGGGTCACTGCCCTCTAACCTTGATGACCTGAAGGTCAGTTGCATTTACTGTTGTATAT
The DNA here is from genome assembly GCF_030684315.1 of Stegostoma tigrinum. Lineage (NCBI taxonomy): Eukaryota > Metazoa > Chordata > Chondrichthyes > Orectolobiformes > Stegostomatidae > Stegostoma > Stegostoma tigrinum. The sequence goes on from NC_081391.1 coordinate 6,870,168, forward strand.
GTACCCACAAGGCCTTTCTTGTGTTCCTATTCTGTCACTCAACATGTTATGAGCAAGCTGTCAAATATGTCGAGTGTAGACCTTCTCCCTGATCTGGTGCTGGTGATTCATAGTAGGTTGAACTGCAGCTAATGTGGAAATCCTGCCATGTTTTATGTGACTAAACCCTCTTGTGAGAGTGGAAATAATGATGCTGTTTAACCAAAGAGGCGAAGCTGATCTTAGATTTTTCAAGTAGATACATTTGGTAACTGGGATCACGAAAGAGATGGCCAACTTGATGCGTTGTAAGCCTGTAATTTCCTGGTTGCCTGGCAAAGCTGTGCATTCACTGAAACAATCTGTGACTTCAGTGACTATCTGATGACAGTGATTATAATATTTTTCATGTGGGTTTAAGAGGAGACTTTAAATGAAACTCTTCCTGAGGAACATAACAAATCTCTTGGTACCATTGGAAGAGCTGAGGCCTGAGGCCTTGTGTCCTGGCCAATATTTGTCCCTTGTCTGGTATCTTAAAAACATGTTTAAGTTCTTAAATTGTTGTTTGTAGGACTATGTGGCACCACCCTATTTACAGCATGGGGACAGACTAAGTAACATAGACAAGGTGCAGGCCCTAAGGATCAACCTTCAGGCTTTAATTATTCACTATCTATATTAATGTTTTGGAGTAGGGGATGGAATGTAATGTATTCACGTTTTGCTGGTGATACAGAAATAGGTGAGTGGGACATTGTAATCAGGACAAGTTAAGGAAATGGGTAAAAGTGGAATTTAATGCTGGAAGGTAAAAGACCATATTGTTTAGGATGACTTATTATTGAAATGGAGGGAGATTCCCAAAAACCTACAGCAATGAGGGATCTGGATGTTCTTCTACCTGAAGCACAGAGTTAACATGCTGGTGTAACAAGGCAGAAAGCAAGTGGGATTTTGATTTGTCATCAAAATCTGGCATGTGGACAAGTATCCTTCAAGAGAAGAGCTTGCTGCTCCACCTAGCCCTGCCCTCGTTGCTCCCGCCCACCGATCCCGCTACCCCAGCACAAAATCCACCAACTCATGCGATGTCTTCACTGCCCACTGGTGGAGCCTTGTCCTGTGAATCAAGTTTTAATACTGCCTTCTTCCACCCATTTATTGGTGGAATTTATGGGAAGACTCAGTCATAGTAGCGATGCTGAGATCCACTGAAAGAGCAGATAAAAGCAAACTGTAAATCTGGCTCACTGTTGAGCTGTAATCCACAGCTTTTAAAGAAGCTCTGAAGTAAGTATTTCACAAGCAGTTCAGAGCCTGAACCGGGATATCTTTCCTCTGTAATTTGTCTTTTCGAGGCCATATTGCCCTTTTAGAGATAGTTAATTACTGACTAAAGGATCTGATTTTCTTTGCTTTTTCCTAAAGGCTCTGATTGTCACTGAGCCCTGAGACCCTGAAACCCAGGGATACCTCGTCAATGGATCCACCGTATGTCGGCCAGCAGTTCCCCTTCAGGAAACCTGCACTATCTGGGATCAGTACAGACCTGGGGACCCAGCCTGGAACCTTTGTGGTCTCTATTTGTGGTCCCCACTAGTGAAATAACAATGGAACTGCACATGATGGGATGCAGTCGCACTTTTGAAAAGGAAATTGGCCAAGTATTTGAAGGGGAGGAATCAGAAATTGGATGAAGGGCTGAATGACCTCTTGCTGTGCTGTGCTGCGTGGTTCTACCTGAGTTGTGTTTGACTTTATGTTTCCATCTGTAGGTGGCTGAACTGAAGCAGGAACTGAAGCTCCGGGCCTTGCCGGTGTCAGGAACGAAAACTGACCTCATTGAACGTCTGAAGAACTATCAGGAACTTAACAAAGCTGGTGGGACTCCAGTGGCCACCACGTCCTCTGTGGGCAAGACTGGCACGGCCCCTTCGAGACCCGTGGAGGGAATGGCCTTCCCATCTGCCCGGCTTGGTGGCAGCACACCAGTGGTGGTTAACAGCGTCACTCCTGGGGATGTAACCATCAGCACGGTGACAGCGAAGTTGGGCAGTTCCAGTTCCAGCCCTCCAGTGTCACCTGCCCCCTCTGATCAGTCATTTCACAGCATGGAGGAGGGCACTACTCCCGAGGCAGTCTCAGAGTCCCTCCAGTCTTCGCCCATGCAGTCACTTAGCACGGAGGAGTCGGTATCCGTCAATGGTGTGACAGGCATTGCCAGGCTGGTGCCCAGCAGCATCCGGGGCCATGGCCCAGAGTCTGACAAGGACGCTCAAGCTGTGACCAAGGACCTGATGTTGCAGGAGAAGGACAAGCAAATTGAGGAGCTGACCAGAATGCTCAGGCAGAAGCAGCAGCTGGTGGAAGCTCTCCGGCTGCAGCTCGACCAGGAGAAGAGAACCCAGCTCCAGCAGCCGTCCCAAAGCGCAGCCTTGACAATGCCTGGCAGCCAGAAAACCAGCTCCACTGCCGTGAAGCAGGAGAACCTGCCCTCCAGCTGCCTATTCTCGGGGCAGTCTGTGCCCTTGGCCACGACAAAATCTGTCCCGCTCCTCAACCACGCTGAACCCCCAAGGAGCAACCCAAGCCCTGTTGATGCGCCGGGACCACTGAACTTGGTGCCACTGAAGGCTGTCGTGGTGAAGCAGGAGGGTCAAGCGGGCACCTGTGAGGAGCAGCAACCCTCACCCACGCCAACTGTTCTGCTGAGCCCAGTGCAATCAAATGGGGTGATCACAGGGGCACCGCGGACAGTGGCACCGAGCCAAGCTCCGAATCCGCTGGCAAATGGAGTAGGGACCCACATCCTCCTCACGGTGATGCCACAAAACAACAACATGCGCCAAGTGTCCCCTGCAGTGAGTGTGGCCAAAGATCCACCAGCAATACAGGTATGAACTTTGGGGAGCTGATTCAGTCTGCAGACAGGGGTCTGCTACAGCATTTCCCGCAGAGTTAGGGAGAACATACAGCACAGAATCAGGCCCTTCAGTGCACATTCAGACTAGCTTCCTCCTCTAACACATCCTGTCGGCACAGTGGTCATCAGATATGCTTAACACCTCAGGTACTCGGGGCACATGACAGGGGACATACCCTGAGGTGTCTTCTCCAGAGAGTCCAGAGCCAGCAGCTGTTAGTCTCAGAATAAGCGATGAGACACAGATGAAGCTTTCCATCAGATGTGAATCTTAAGAGTTTCCTACCAAGAGGGCTGTGCATATGCAACTACCATGTGTATTTCATGTCCCAGATTTTTATGTTGAATGGTGGTAGCATCAGAGAAGCAGAGTTGATCTACCGTCATCATACTGAATGGTGGAGTAGGCTCAAGGGGCCAAATGGCCTACTCCCTCTATTTGTTATATTCCGATGAGCTTCCTCTTGACTCCCAGACTGGAGGAGATAACTGTTTCCTTGCCTCATGTTTCTTTGATTCTGAGAATTTGATGTTCAACAGGTCAGAGAGTAGCAGCAGAGAGAACCAGTGAAGGCAGAGAATCCTGGCGATGAAGGGTTCATGCCTTACTTGAACTTTAGCTGAACACTCTGCTTCAGATCCTTCAAGTGCTCAGACAATGGCTTTTTATAAATCTGGTACTTGAAATAGTTGTCCCACGATTTAAGCAGTCGGTGAGAATAATCCTTGATTCATACTAAGAATTACAAGGCATCCTGGTATGACCTGATAGAGACCTGTTAAAATTACAGAGGGAATAGATAGGGCAAGTGTGAAAATGTTTTCAGTTATGCTGCATTCATTTCTGGTCTCCCTGCTATAGGAAGGGTGTTGTGAAACTTGAAAGGGTTCAGAAAAGATTTACATGGGCGTTGCCAGGGTTCGAGGGTTTGAGCTATAGGGACAGGCTGTATTGGCTGGGGTTATTTTCCCTGAGGCTGAGGGGTGACCTTATATAGAGATTTATAACATCATGAGCATCATTGATAGGGTGATTAGACAAGGTCTTTTCCCTGGGGTGGGGGAGTCCAAAACAAGTGGGTATATGTTTAAGGTGAGAGGGGAAAGATTCAAAAGGAACCTAAGGGCAACTTTTTCACGCAGAGGGTGGTGTCTGCAGTAAGCTGCCAGAGGAAGTGGTGGAGGCTGGTACAGTTACATTTAAAAAGCATCTGGATTGGTATATGAATAGGGAGGGTTTAGAGGGATATGGGCCAAATGCCTTCGAATGGGACTAGAATAATTTAGGATATCTGGTCGGCATAGACAAGTCGGACCGAAGAGTCTGTTTCTGTGCTGAGCATCTGTATGACTCTTGTCAGGAGAGACCAGAACTATTGGTCAAATATGAGGTAATCCATAAATCATCAGGAGAGGCATGAGAACAAAGGGGAATAGCGCTGCCTATGAGAGCTGGAAATGGGGGAGCAAGAAATGGACTGAATACTGATTATGAGATGAAGTAGGGTGGTTTGAAGTTTGTGTAGAACTGGGGTTCACTGTGGCTCAGTGGTTAGCACTGCTGCCTCACAGCGCCAGGGATCTGGGTTCGATTCCATCCTCGGGCGACTGCCTATGGAGTTTGCACATTCTCCCTGTGTCTGCTTGGGTTTTCCCTGGGTGCTCCCGTTTCCTCCCGCAATCCGAAGATGTGCAGACTAGTCGGATTGACCATGCTAAATTGCCCATAGTGTTCAGGAATGTGTAGATTAGGTGGGTTATAGGGAGATGGGCCTGGGTGGGTTGCTCTGTGAGTCGGTATGAACTTGTTGGTCCGAAGGGCCTATTTCCACACTGTAGGGATTGTGTGAACTGGCATAGTTCAGTCTCTGTGCTGCATGTTGGGTATGTTACCGCAATAAAGTTCCCTGCCAACAGAGGGAGCTATTTGCCCGTGCTCTTCCGGCTTTAAAGCAGCAGCTGCTGTTCCATTGGAATTGACTTGGTTTTTATTACAAAGCTCTCGGGACGGTAACAGGAAGTTTTCTATTTTTATTGTTACCCAATGAGAATTGCTGAATGGATTGTTCAGGAAAAGAGCATTTTGCTTTGCAAAAGACTCAGGTTTGTGGCATTGATTCTGAAGTGACTGCATTTACTTCAGTCATGTTTTCAGGTGCTTTACTCTATAGTCCACCTCACATCAGTTTGATGTGAAGAAAATAACCGACTTTGATTCTAGCAGCTTTATTTTAAAGTTTTGGCAGATTAAAACATATTCCTGCAGGAACTCTGGGTGGGATAGAATATTATGTGTATATTATGTAGACTTGACTAATTCCTGCAAATAATTTAGGTTAATGAGCACACAATGTACAGTTTAAATATTGGGTCTTTGTACAGGATGTATTCCAATATGTACAGTATTTAGTGGACCCACGTACAGTAATGGGGTCAGTGGGGCTCTGCTATGATATTGGAACAGATCTCAGGTGAGTAGTTCCTGTACTGTGTACAGTATTGGAATATATTTAGGCCTGTTATATAGAGTCCATTGCAACCACACACGATTATCTACTGGAAGATACAGGTTTCCTGGGCCACTGGGAAAGTTCCGCAGTGCTTCATGTAGTGCTGTGACATCTCTGCTGGGCGAGATCTGTATAGATCTATATATATCTGTATCAGATTAGAGGATTAAAAAATTTGGACCCAACTGATGGTGAGAGAGCGCTTTCCAAATTTTGGCAATCTGGAAAGTCATCAGTAAATTCCAGGAAAAAACAGCATTGCTTCACATGTGTCTGATTTGGCACCTTGTGGTACTATTCCAGTTGCCTCGTAGCCTCTTACAGCCTCTCCATACCTTCCTGTGTTCTCAGGCAGTGCCATCACCTCCTTCCCAAGGGCGGGCACAGCAACCATCATCTAACAGCCAGTCGAAGCAGCATTCAGAGGCAGGAGTGATGAACCAGGCTGTGAAAAAGGTAGGGACTTTGCTTTTGTTTTGTGTGGGGCAGCTTCTTGTCTGTAGGTGAAGAGAGGTATGGACTTCGTTGCAAAGTGGATCCAGCAACATTCTATAGTACTTGTTTCCTGAACACAATGGAGAAGATGTGGATGCAGTATAATGTTGGGAAAAGGTGAGGTTATGCAGGGTGAATAGGGGAGCTGAATAATATTTGAATGGAAAAAGACTGTGGAAAGCTACTGAACAGAGGGATTTGAGACATCTTGTCCATGAATCTCTCAAAGCTCTCAAGTTCAGTAAGCAAATGAAATGTTGGCCTTTATTTCAAAGGGAATGGTGTATAAAGGTAGAGAAGTTTTACTAAACCGATACAAGGCACTAGTCAGACCAGAACTAGAATCCTGTAAACAGCTTTGGGCCCCATAGCTAAGGAAAGATAGACTGTCATTGGAGGCAGCCCAGAGAAGCTTCATTAGGCTGATAGCAAGTATGGAGGGACCATTTTATAAGGAGAGACCGAGAATGTTGTGCCTGTACTTAAAGCAGTTTAGAGGAATGAGAGGTGACCTCGTTGAAACATATAGGATTCTCAATAGACTTGATAGGGTAGATGAGGAAAGGTTTGTTTATCCCTTGTGGGACTGTCTAGGACCCCAGAGGTCAACATCTCAGAATCAGGTTTCACACTTTGAAGGCAGAGATGAGGAGCAGTTTTTTTTCTTACATGGTCTGTCTGGAATTCTTCATGGCATAGGGCTGTCAAAGCTGAGATCAATTTTTAATCAATCGAGGGTTATGGGGGGGAAAAAAAGTAACAGTGGAATTGAGGATTATCACACCAGCCATATGTTATTGAATGGCCACGCAGACTTGATGGGCTGAATGGCCTACTTCTGCTTCTGCATATTTTGGCCTTAAAGGAATAGATAGTTGGTTTATTGAAGTACCAGCATGGAGCAAGTGTTGAAGTGTAATGATGGTACAATTTAAACTAGCAATCCTCATTCGTGAATAAGCATCATGGCCTGCTGTCTCCTTGTCACTTTACATTACTATACAATGTTTTGACATTTTGGAATAACAAAGCTGTGGGAAACAACACTTATTAAAAGTTTAGCCTCTTTGTACTGGGTTTCAACAGGCATTATCTGACTCATCACTATTTATTTCAATGTAGGACCAGAAGCTAGGTCTGCAGCTGATCACTGGGACTTCTGGGGTGCTTTCGTACTCCTTTACACCTCTGAATGCGCAGCCTTGCTTTGTAAACAGCGTTACCGAGAGCTCGTTAAAAGCCAGGGTGAATGCTGTGAGTAATGGCCCCAGCTCCACACACAAGGTGAGTTCGTGCATCACTTGGGTCACTTCCTTAATGCCAGATCATTTCTTTTGTGGGGAGTGACGTGCGAGAGACTAAGGGAAAATCTTGTCATCACACTCTAATTGTGTTTATTCCTCCGTGAAGGTGCTGCGCCATCTTCATTTCAGAGCATTAATTTCTCTCTTCACCCCCAGAATTAAATACACTAAAATTCCGTGTAATATCAATGACGATTATCAGTGTTGTGTAACTCGTTGCCAATATGGAACCAGCTACATCTTGTTAGCTACCAAAGGCTCTTCCAATTGGAATGAGAGGTGACCTCGTTGAAGGAAGTGATGTTCCTCTGCTACACTAGACCAAGCAGGCAGTGTTGCTTCCTACTTGTACAGGGTCTCAACCTTCATGAGCAGCAACCTATACGTTGTCATAAACTGACCCTGCCCCTACAACAGTTACAATCTGAAATGTATCACTCGACATGCTGGTTGAAGCAGGTGGAATAGAAGGTATTGTGAACTTGTGAGAAGTATACTGAGACTTCAGGAGGGCGTGGATGGGCGGCCTCCTGGTCAATAACATTTAGTGAAAAGAAATTATGGTTTTTAGTGGCGGGGGGGAAGAGATGGAAATTTTTAAAAAGGGTACAATTCTGAAGGGGTGCAGTAGACACAGGGAGAGGGCGAAGAGTGACGTGGGAGCACGTGAAGTGATTGAGGAGGAGTGAAAAAACATTAAGACAAAGAGGAGTGGTGAAACCAAATAATCACAGACCAAATAAACAAATTGGCAAAATATTCTACAGGCAGATAAGGAAAGCCGAGATGGAACTAGGGTTATTAAGACGTAGTTAGGATAAAATCACAAGCAAATGGCACAATTATTTTTCATTTTGCTTCAGATTTAGTCACAAAATGGATCAAGTGGACATAATTTCTAAAGATGGGATTGGAAGTAACCGAATCGCGATTAAACTCAGGCCAGCAGCCCTTGTCCGGAAGGGTTACACCCCGATATTGGCGAAAAATCTGGGGAAGAGTTTTACGCTCGTTTGATAATTCATCAGGAAAATGGAGTAGTGAACTACTAAAGCTGTGCCCGTATTTAGAAAGGAAGTTCCGACACCATGGGGTGCAGGGTGCTGTAGACCTGGTCAGGTTAATATTGGAGGTTGGAAAACTAATGGAGCCCTCACCTGAGGGAAAAAAAGTGAACATCTGGAGAGCAAAAGTATAATTCAGAACGAATGCTCAAGAGGATTTGCAAAGGGTTACTTGGCCAACCCTCCCTGAGTACTTTGAAGAGTTAACTATAGTTGAGTGTAATGCAATAGAGTTCATCTATCTGGATTTCTCATTAAAGCCTTTGGTCAGGTTCCATGTAACATACCAATGAATAAGCTACAAGCATGTAAAGTCAGTTGGCAGTGAGAATGGATAGCTACTTGCAGCCAGACAAAAGGCACCGAGCTGAAGTTCCAGGGTAGCCATTCAGAGTAATGCAAAATATCAAGTGAAGTCCTACAAAAATCAGGACAGCGCACTTTTTCGTCAAGATGGAGCCAAATGTCAGAGTATGTCTGTGTGGCATTGTGTGTCAACTTTGTGTCTAATAGAATGGACAAGTCAGTAATTTTAATTCTGTTCAGACATTGGTGTTACTTCTATCTTCAGGAAGTATGGAGAGCTCCAGCAAGTCATGCTACACATATGAGTGCAGAAATTTCTGGAATTCAGCATTGGACTTTAGCGCTCGATCTAACTATTGATTTGACCTAGTTCATTGGTGGTTGGTGCTGGTCTGGTCCAAGCTTTGTTTCTGAAACTGTGGTTTTTCTCCTTGTAAGGGTGGAGTAATTTAATGCCACACCTCACATCATAGTCCTGGAGATAGTATGAACTGCCGATGCTGGAGCCTGAGATAACAAGGTGTGGAGCTGGATGAACGCAACAGGCCAAGCAGCATTGGATGAGCAGGAAAGCTGACTTTTCGGGTCTGGAGCCTTCACCATTTTCTGAAGAAGGGTCCAGACCTGAAAAGTCAGCTTTTCCACTCCTCTGCTGCTTGGTCTGTTGTGTTCATCCAGCTCCACATCATGTTATCTCACATCATATCTAATTACTCATAGGCCTCTCTGAATCCCAACTTGAAACAGGACAGGCCCGCGCAGGCAACTTATTCCCATCAGTGTTTCAGGTTCGTCACTCTCAGTAGGTGGCTGGGCTGGGGATTCATCTGTTGACACTAGGCAAGTGGCTGCTGAACACCATGGCCCCTGTGGCTTCTTGCTTGGGAGTTCTCACGTTTCATCTCCTTTGGCTCTTTTTGTCCTTAGTTTGCACCCGGTGATGACTCCACTGTTTTTTACTGTCCTCAGGAAAACTCCAGAAGCCAACAAATGGATGATTTGTTTGACATCCTCATTGAAAGTGGAGGTAAGCTCATGATGTCTGTTTTTGCTTTGCTAAGACCCTGAAAGCCGAGCTGTTTGTGACTGTTGCCTGTGTGATCCCACATAGCTGTCTTTTCATGGTGCCTCAGACAGTTGAGGGGACACTTGTGGAATGGTCAAGTCACTGACCCTCCCCACACCCGACCATTGAGCTGGTTTAATCTCGGATCCCCGTTCAGGAATTCAAACTTTAAATCTGTCCATCTCCTGACTTTGACCAGGCTTCTTATCCCCCACCCTTCTATGTTCTGAAAGACTTGGAGAATTTGTCCAAGGAAGGATCTTGGGCTATTTTACTGTGAGAAAGAAGCTGTATGAATGCTAGTTGTTATAGTTTATGCTCTTGGCCCCTTTGTAGGTTGAAAACTCTACCAGCCTACAAGAATCTCAAACTTGCTGAAGGAAGTTTACACCAATGAGGCAGCAGTGTTATGAGTGCCGTCTTTTTGAAGCTCACTGGCTTACGTCAAGTGTGGCCTAAATAAATTTCTGCATAAATTGGCCATTACTTCCTATTCTATTCCTCTAGAAAGCAAGCCCCAATTCCTGCGCTTGTGCTCCTTTTGGCCTGACCAACTTGAGTTGCTAGTTTTAACAGTCATTATTTTCCAGATTGCTGCGCTCCCCATCCTACATAGCTGATTGCCCTTCTAAGAATAAATGTTCTCCAAATTTCTGCTGCTATTTTTACATAAAAATGCAGCTAGTATGAACCCAGATGGTGAGTGCCATTGTGTCACTCATGGCCAACTCTGATCCTTTCTGGCTCTTTGCCAGTGAAACATGAGCGTTGATGTGGTTTTAGCTTGAGACCTACAGTGCCCGACATCGGTTGTACTGCAGCTTTCTGAGCTCCCGCCCTGAGAGTCCTTGGGGGAAATTCAGTGTGTCGGCTGATTGAGATTGACCCATCCAAATCACCATGTAAAGGACTGAGAAGTGATTGATTGTTGTCTTTGCTTGACAGAAATTTCATTCAATGCCAAGGATGTCTCCACATCTTTAAACACGCCGTCTCCACAGACCATTTCGCCCACGCTCGCTGTTTCTCCACCCCCGGTGGTAAAAGCACAGCTACCGTCACCTCAGTTGCTGCTGGAACCCATCAACGACAGTCAGTCCGTCGATCGCGAGAACCAGCTCGAGGACTTCCTCGTGAGCACCACCGGTGTGCCACTGTTATCGGTGGATAATGACGGGACAGAACCCCTCTCCCTCATCGATGACCTACACAACCAAATGCTGAGCAGCTCCAGTATTCTCGAGCATCCTCATTCACCTATGGACACTTCAGATATGCACTTCACTGCAGACAGCACCAGTCTGGCTCTAGACCTCACTGACACTAACTTGGACAACATGGAGTGGCTGGACCTGACTATGGGTAGCACCTCTGTAGGTCTTGCTCCTTTGAGCTCTGCAACCCCCAGTGTCTTTTCTACTGACTTTCTAGACAGCCAAGACCTGCAGCTACACTGGGAATAACATCAAGCAGCCAAAACATTGAGGGTGAGCGTTTGCAAAAATCCCGGTCAGTGTGGACCTTCGGTGCATGGAACCTGATGAGGTTCGTTTCAGTGTGCGCTTTTCGCTGTCACTTTACTTGACCGGGAGATGCATGTGCGCTGGGAGTGCACGACCCTTGGTGAAACATCCAGAGGATTTTTCTCTGTTCCAAAGTCGCAGGAAAGAATGGTCTGGCGCTTCTGACTCAACTCTGGGCCCAACCACCACTGCTGGGAATCTACAACTGGATGAGATTCCCAACTTTGAAGATGAATCTGCTCGCTGACTGACCTGGGCAGCGTGGGTTTCTTTGATGTTCACAAGGCTTCAGAGCCTGTTCCTCGTGAAGCAGGATCACACTCTTAGCACCCACCCTTTATTTGATTTCTACGTTGCCAAGGTTGTCTTTTTGCACTGATTAGGTTGGGTGGGAATGTTTTTAAACGGGGGAAAAAAAAATTAAAACCAAAACCCAAAGGGTACACTAACTAAGCAGGTATCAAAATTAACTGACCCCTCCCCACTCCCTTCCATCCCAACCACAACCTGTTCAGGACAAGTCTGAAGGTTGATGCCTGCATCTGGGACACATACCTTGGTCCTCCACACATTCTCTTTAACTTAACAAAACAAGACTTGTGTTTGAGTGGCTCAGATGTAACTGCAGTATCACAATTTGTAAAGAAATAGTTCCCTTTGTGTTCAGGAGCCTGGCATTATCTGTTTTATTCTGAGACGGGAGGTGGAATTCATTCCTTGGGGCAGCTCCTCACTATCATTGTGCCATTCATTCTTGAGTTGAAGCTCGAAATGTTTAATTGGATTTAGGTGCTTGAGCTGTTGTGCACACCCCGACATCAGCTAAAGGTTCCCTATCAGTTTCTAAAATGCAGAGTCCAAAATACAAAATGTAACCAGTTAGGATTCATCCTGTTTGTCGATGTGAAACATTGAGCTACTGACGATTGAATCCACCAAGTCCCTGAATTGTGCAAAGGAGGTGGTGTGAGCCTGCTCTCCTGGCTTTTGCAGTGTTGATGACAAATCAACCGTCCGGGCCAGGGTGCCGCTCGAATGCACTGTCCATTGCAGACTGGGCATGACCAGTAAATAACTGTCCACTGCCAAACTGGAGCCTTGGAGCCGGGTGCCCATTCTCTGGGTCTTTTGGTTACAGAGTTAGGGAGGAGCGGAGGTTATCTGCACAGATTTCATTCCCTCATTGAATAAAGTGCTGCCCGTGTGGGAAGTTCCTCTGTCACCTGCTCCCCTTGCCTTTCAATGTAGATGGGATCTTGGCCAGGGCGTTAGATGTTGGACAGGGCAATTATTTGAATGTCATTGTCACTTCAGTGTAGTATTTCTCACAAGTGAAACAGATTACTGCAGCAGGAAGATTCTTGTATCTTGCCACCTCATACAAGGATTTCTCTTACAACTGTAAAGTTACAATCATCTAGAATGTAAAGCAATTGCACAATGTCAAATGTGCAATTTAATCATATCTGTGTCGCATCGCTGACTAGTGTAGCACTGGTGTAAAAGCCTTATTTGTCACTTCAAGCTTTGGTTACGAGCATCAAACGATACAATCTTGTCAGCTGCACACAAAATATTTGCTTGCAGGCCCATGGCCAAGCTAATGCATTTCCCTTTCTCACCAGTTGTTTCTCCTGGCTGAGGATGGATAGCATTAGATTAGGGGCTGGAGAAGTGTTTGGAAGTATGTCTTCTGGACATAGGCACTATGTTGAAGGAGATTGATAGAACAAGAGCCTTTGGACAGTTGGAGATGGTGAAGGAGAGATGAAAATTGATTGTGTGAAATAGAAGTGGCCTTGAATGCCTGGTTTTTAAGTCTAGTTAGATCGGTCATTGCTATGATTTTTTTAAAAATAGCACACACCCACTCATGCTCACTGCAGGCCTTGCAATCATAAACAATATTACAAACTAGCAGCCGACATCATTACAATAGCCAAAGTTGAAGTTACTGTAGCTATTATGTAGCCTGAGGAAAAGTGATTGGGAGTTGCTGTTTTGATCACCAGTATTTTTGTTTTGTTTTCCTCACTGACTGCATTGGCAAGCCTCTTGCCTTGGCTGGGTGGTTGTTTTGTGGTAGAGGTTGAGGGAAGGACCAGTTGTACTGTTCAAGGCTCCTCTTGCTTTGCTGAATGCCAAAGGAATTCTGTCTGAAATAGGATGAATTTAGGCAATGATCATTGTGAAGGTGGGATGTCATGTGTTGCCAATTTCAGTTATTCATCCAAACTGAGACACAGAGGATCTTTTTCTAAATGTTGTCACTGTGTCAATTGGAGCAGGAGGAATTTGAGTTATTGTTCGAAGTTCCTAATGTCACCCGTTTCTGAAACCTTCACAATGTTGGGAATGATCCCTTTCACTGAAAGGTGCAGTACACCAGTAATTAGGGCTAAATGTTAAATTCGCAACGTCCCCTGTACAAGAGCTCGGTTGTTATGGTGCACAACATCGTATTTTCCCATCAAATTTCTCGTGCACGCTATTGGAAAGGACTTAGTGCTGCAAAGGCCGGCTCTCGAAGACTAAAGGTTTTCAGCCTCTTTGCCTGAAAAATCCTTGTTTCTGATCTACGCAAGGCAAAAGTCATTTTTAATATCAAGACACTTTGAGTCATTACCACAATGCTTTCCCCTTGGTTACTAGGCCATTGGCGTCAATAATCTCCACCATGTTCTACGGCAGTAGGAACCCTTGGGAATGCAGTGCTCCGAGCCATTAGGGAATAATGGAGGGTCGAGAGTTCCAATCTACCTTGCTGCTGCCTGACATCTGTCGCCCACAGTCAAATCCTCTTATGAGCCAAAGAATCTCCAACCCTTCCCACACCAAGTAATGAATGCAAATTACTGCAGATGCTGGAAATCTGAAATACAAGCAGAAAGTGCTGGTGAAACTCAGCAGATCTGGCAGCTTCCCTGAAGACAGAAACAGAATTAACATTTCAAGTCAGTTATGACACTTCAGTTCTGGAGAATAATCAAATTCATCTTGAAACGTTAACTCTGCTTCTCTCTCCACAGATGCTAAATATTGCTCCCTGTGCTAAATCAATGATAGCAGCAGTCCTATTAATGTTTTGTAATTGTTGGGTATTGGTAGTCCATTGATTTTTAAATGTTGAATGCCCATTAATCCAGTCAGGCACCCAGAAGTAATATGAAGCAAAATTGTATTGATTCAGTTGTCCAATCATGATCTACAGCCTTTAGAGGTACCAATCAAAATTACAGCAACTCAGTACCAGTGCTGAATGTTTTTAAATTTTGAAGTGTTTGGAGTTCATGGAAAATATGCAATATTTGGTGCCTTCACTGACATGATCTACAACCATAAATCTGATGTAGGTTTTGTGAAGTTTTTCATTGGGAAGCAGGGACTTGTTATTATCTCTGGGTTTTTTTAGCTGCTTGAGGGACAAACAAAAAAAGTCATGTTGCCATCTGAGACAATTGAAGCCCGTAGCCATTGCATGACAGTAAAGCTGTCCCTGATAGTCTAGTCGGCTGTTGATTCCTGGGGTCCAGGATTTAAATGAAACACAGAGGAGTGGAAGCTCTGTGTTGGTTCTGAAGGCCTTTGGAATGGGTAAACCCTAATCAAGTGCTATTGGCTCTGAACATAAAGCAGAAGGCAGTCATTGTGTTCCCCATGGTAGTGTGGGGAATATTGGTGTTTTATGTCCTGCCTATTAGCCTAAGGAAGACACTGTATAGATATGCAGGATGGGAATATACTAATTTAGATACATTCTACTGTCTCCTTACATATGTGTCTTTCTGTTTCCATTCTGTCCACCCATCCCCAACCATGTGTTCATGCATCCAAAACTCCTGCCTGTGATTTAATGTTTACACTGCTGTGAATTTGGATGTGAAACGGAGTTGTGTTGCGGAGTTAGAATGCCAGTGTGCATTCTTGTGCAGACCTGATTTTCTTCTCTGCGTCTTTGGCTGTGCCTTTTACCTACCTGAATCCAGACTTCTGGACTCCCTCCCTAAAATTTCTTCCTGTCCTCCCTCTTTTTGAGGCAGCCTTTAAAACCTACTTCTTTGGCCAAACTTTTTCTGTTGTCCTAATATCTCTTTCACGTTGGTCAGTATCTTTGCAAACTGTTCCTGCAAAGCACCTTGGGATATTTTGCCTGTCCAGTAATGTCAACAATAGGGTTCATACCCATTACTGCTAGTGCATTAAAGGTTAAGCCAAGGTCTTGTGATGCAGTTATAGTGCCCCTGCCTCTGGGCCAGGAGATCCCAGTTCAAATCCCAGCCGTTCCATGGGTACGCACTGCAGAATTGCACTGAGGCTCCTTGGACAGCATCTTCCAAATTCACGATCATTTCCATCTCAAAGGGCAACAGTAGCTGATACCGCTACTCTCTGTAATTTCTCCCCAAAGCCTCTCACCATTCCGGCTTGGAAGTATATTGCAGTCCTTTCACTGTCACTGGGTCAAAATCCTGTCTGTCTTCACTAATTGAGCTGTAGCAGTACATAAAGGCAACTCACCACCACTTTCACAAAGATAATTAGGAATCGGCAATAAATGCCAGCAAAGCCCACACCCTGTCATTTTTTTAAAAAAAACCTGACCTCTGAAACGGCCAGGCAAAAAATTAAGTTCAAGAGCAATTAAGGAACGGGCAACAAATGTGCTTTCCTGTGCATCCAACATCCTGTGAAAGAACTGAAACCATATGTGGACCTAGTAAACATCAGTCTGTAGATCCCAATTCCACACTGTGCCCAAGAGACACAGGAGAATGTGGACAGTGAGGAGACATTGTGGATCCTCATCGAGTCGAATGTTCTCAGGTGGAATATAAATCCAGAGAGGTGATAGCTTATCTCTAAAGCCTTGAAAATATGTTTTGTACATTTATTTGATCGTGGTCTAAGAATTGACATAGATTAAATTAACTAAGTAAAATTATGGTGGAGCTAGGCACTTCTTAATTATTCACTGTTTAACGTATATGTTATTGACTGTCTGTTCAGGGCTTGGCTTTCTGACACGGTATTGATCAGTTGGAGTATTTTGAAGCATTATTGATTTGCTGTGCTCACTTCCCTGCATTAGCACAGGCACTGTCCAGAGGAGCGGCTGAAATATTAACACCTCCATGTGTCCTTCGAGTTGCTGGTGAGTGGTCCAGCTATAATCACACTCAGGGTGTGTTTCCTCTCAAAGCAGCAGAGGTGGAAAAGGCAGAATCAGTGGAATTTGGACTGGGAAGGTGTAAATCGTCTCGTGGCATTTCCTGGCAGTTAATCTACAAGAATGCTAAAAGTGTACAGTATGGATGTGCACCCAGAGTGAGAGTATAGGGGCCTAGGACTGAAACATCAGCTTTTCTGCTCCTGAGATGCTGCTTGGCCTGCTGTGTTCATCCAGCTCCACACTTTGTTATCTCAGTATGGACCTACTTGAGTAATGGGCTGTGACGCCCACAGTGCTGTTGTGGGTAAATGCACCAGAATTTATCCAGATCAGGACAGTATCAGGTTTAGTCCCAAACTTTTTTTGGCCTTTACATGGGATTGGTGGGGGTGGGGGTGGGAGTAGTGACTGAATGTTTTCAAAGCATATCACTGATTTATTTTCACAGTTTGATAGGTAGTTTTTTTCAGGTAGTGGTTGATATTCTCAAATGGGCCTCTTTTGGATTCCATAGGCAGTCCCAGGCTGGGTGTATTGATTTGAGAGGGACACTGAAGTGCCTGTTCTCAGTGCTTGTAGCAAATAACTTGTCTTTCACTATACCGTACCATAATTCTGCATAGGAACCTGTTTTTTTTTTTCTGGAAATTTCCATGTGGCAAATCATTAGCTGTCAAAATGGGATTATAGTAAACAGTCCTTCATGGTTACTTGCAGGAAATACATGGTTTAATGTCTCATGGAGGGCACCGTGTTAGGGTTGAATAGCCTAGTTACAATGTGTGCCTAAGGTTCTCTGACTGAAATTCGTGCTTAGATAATCACAGTGTCATTGAAAACTGAGCTGCACACCCATGTGTGTACATGTCTGATCCTTGCACCCTGTACCCATTCAGAGCTGATCAGTGGTGAATATCCTTTTGATTTTCTATGCAGTGTTAGTTTGGGTTTTTAGACAAATTATAAGCTGTTGATGGAGTGAGTGACTAGCACCTTCACTGTGCCCCGATACGATCAGAATGAACTTGTGTAGCAATCCTGCTCTCAGCCTCAGTGGAGAGAGGTGGGAGACAAAAAAATGTACCAGGGAATGTGTTCCAACCCACCACGGCAGAGAACTGGCAATAGCGGCATCCTGTGGTTGGGTAACTAATGGGGAGAAAGGGTTTGGGAAGAAATCAGAACACCTGCATTGAGGAGGCCACAGGAATCTGCTGGTCAAGCCAAGGATCCAGTGGGAAGTGTTTTTTGTTCTGTTCGTGTTTTGCCTTTTCATAAACTTTGCACTCTCCTGATCAAACTCCCTTCCTTTGCAGTTACATGTTGTATGTTTGTGTTTTTGTTTTGGGGGCGCGGGTGGGGTATGGAGCCGAGCAGTGGGACATTTGCCTGGATAATGAGCCCAAGTTGTCTACAACCTCCCGAAGTACTGCAGAACCGCACCAAACTTGGACGTATCTTTTTGGCTTACGGGATCCCCCTGGAGTCCTGCCTCCGGAGAGTTGGCAGAGACTTGCTCCGAGAGCCCATTGCCCGGTGGTTTGATGTCAGAGTGTACCATCTTGATCATTAAGGGCTCAAGATTGACACTTGCTACAAAGTTAAGCTCAGCTCTGCCTAACTGTAATGGATCTTGGTGTTGGCACGGGTAGGATCTGTCACGGATTCTGCTCCTTTATGGCTGTGTTGGCCATTTTGTGTGAAGTGAAACCATCCATTGCTGGATTGGCTTGTATTATTGATACAGTCAGACAGTATGCTGCCACCCACAGCTCACCCTCTGGGATGTGAAAACCCAAGGCTGATAGTAGCAATGGCAAGGCAAATGGGAGACCATTGACTCCTCCTTGTTTACTTCAATGCCATGACATGAAGCCTCGCCCTTATGATAGAAAGTTGCTGAATGATGTGTAGGTGACTTTGCAGAGCTATACCCACCAGCCAATGTGTCCAATGTTAATCTGTGTCTACTATGAGTTCTGCTAATATTGCTGCGACTTTGTGTTTAAAAAAAATTCTAGGGTGGTGAAAAATGTCAGTGCCTGAGTGATAATCAGTCTGTCGCTGTCTGTGAGCACTTTGCGAAAAATTCAGAGTTCTGAACTGAAGCGGTAACCAATCACTTCCCCATGCAGGAGAGGAGGCCCTCACATTAGACTGGTGTGCCAGAACTTTGTACAAATTTTTTCCCCTTTTAATGCCACTGTGAATGTGTATATTCCAACTCTGAGGTGTAAACATTTATTGGGAACCATTTGGAGGAATGTATTTGGATCTTCCTTCCTTTTCAAATTGTAGTGACTGTATCCTCGTGATCAGCCATTAACAAGGAAAAGGAAGGGGGTGCAGAGAGAGAAAGCAGACGTAATGAATGACTTTTACTGCTTGCTTTTCTCTTTATCTTTTTATCTTTTTTAACTGTCTGTAAACACTGTTGTGTTGAACTTTTTAAAAAACCTTTTTTAAAGAAACATCGTGTTTGTGTTATTCAGACTTTCTCTGATTTAATTACAATCTTCAGTGTCATAAAGTTGTTAACACTCCGCTTTTATTCAAAGATTTTATGGGGGTGTGCTGCTATTGGCAGGTGGAGCAGATCAGTTCGGTCCTGTGCCAGGGGAGAGTGGATTTATCATGTCACTCCACTGGGCTAGAGAGAAGGGAAGGGAACTAACAATCAGTCAACTTCCAATACATAGTCGTCATCCTGTGTGAGTGTTAAAATCGCTGAACCTTGGCTCAGTGGTTGTTTCTGAATGAGATGGCTGTGATATTTCTCACATTGTAGGTCAATGACCCAGTGCACTCTCGGAGGCGTTGTCTCTTGCATGAGACATTAAATGACCTGAATCCCCTCTGGTAGATGTGCTGTTTGTGGAGCAGGCCATTCTGTTGTCCTGGTGATCCTACATCTCTGCTCAAAGCTCAGTTGAGTGTTTACAATGGAAAACTGACTGTCTGCTCATCTGTCCAACCCCTTTTTGCTCTCTCTGATTCTCTCACACCCCCACCCCCTGACCCACTCAGTCTCCCTGCCAAATAACTGGGGACTGCTTACTGTCAGTGAGTATCTGCTGGGAAGGTGAAAGGTGTCACGTGCTGGTATACATGTGTTTACATTGGCATGAGTCTCTTACCACTTGCTCCCTTCCATTCTCTCACCTACGCATGTCAAACCTTCCCTTTACTGGATCCCTTATCTCCTTCAGTCACTCATGCGAGGGAGAGTTCCATATGTTTTCCACAATCAAATTTCTGCTAAATTCTTCGATCATCTTGCTGTCTGCTCTACACTCTCCCACGTGCAGATCGATTTCATTAAATGTTGTACTTGTCTTACTTCCCCCATTTAATTTCCTAGATTCCAAGAAATGACTGGCCTCTTTGTATTTCCAACCATAGTGATCCACTTTTGTTCTATTGAATTTAATGTTTACCTATCTTCCTTCATTCTGTCACAGTACTCCAAATTATGCTGTATAACTTGCCCTATCGCCCTTGCCCCGAGGTTCTGAAACTGTTACATTATTGTGAGTGTGAGTGTTATTGGGACAATGGGCCAGTAACGTCACACCGGACTAGCGATCCAGAGATTCGTGCAAATACTCTTTGGACCCAGGATCAAATCCAACCATGATATCTGGTAAAATATCAGTTCAATTCATTTTTAAAAATCTGGAATTGAAAACTAGTTTGAGTCTTGTTCACCATGAGTCTCTCGTCTCTTGTAGAAAAAAATCAATCTGTTTCACTAACGTCCTTCACGAAATCTGCTATCCTTACTTGTTCTGGCCTACATGTGACTCCAGACCCATAGCAATACTGCTGACTCTTAACTGCCCTCTGAAATGGCCCAGCAAAGCCACTGGGTTCAAGGACATTGGGGGTTGGCAATAAATGCTGGCCTTGCCAATGACCCCTGCATCAATGACGAAAATGCTCATTTCAGTAGCACTAAACATCACAGTTAATGTATCTACACTCTGGTGCATTGTGAACAAATGCCTTTTAACAGTGAGGACTTGGAGCAACCCGTGGATCAGAGCCCAGTACGGAGTCAGCTTTGAGTCGAAGGGAGAAACTTTAAGGGGAGAGGGAAGTTTTTTGAACGTAGGCATTTGATTGGAGAGGCGGGAAGGGGAAGAAAACAGCAGCTGCATCGGGGGGGGCGAAGAAAGGTGAATGGGACTAATTGAATCATTCAAAATGTTGGTATATGGTTAGGGCTGAATGTCCTCCACCCGTGCTGTATAATTCTGCTATGCTGGGATTCGTTGGCAATAACCTTGCTGCAGAACCTGACACTATCTGGGCTAATCAGACAGTCTTAACAGTCCTCCAGGCCCACCTCCAAACCACTATCAGCCTCAGCAGTGTTTGACGCTGCTCTTGCAAATTTATCCAGTGGAGAAGCATCTTTAATGCCTTTGAAACACTGTCTTCTTCAGCCTTCATAAACCAAACTGCAGTTCTTGCCTCTATGATACGATGGTGGTGGAGGAGTTGTATTTGGAATGTAGCCATAATATGCTGTAGGTTTGGGTTCCAAAGATTGAAGACTAACTGGAATTTCAGTACTGGCGTCATCAATGGTGAGCTGTTCCTGAACGTTTAATCACCTGCCTGTCTGTTTGCCTCCCACAGTACAATCAAAGAGTCTTTCCTAATCCCACATCCAACCTTATTGGAATGACTCAACTGTATTTAAACCACTGTTTATATTCTCCAAAAATAAATTATGCTTTTCCTCCTGGATATTGCTCGCAGGAGGGGCAAGCAGATTTTCCTTAAACTCTGAGGCTGTAGGACAATCCCAGAGGAATGGCAATCCTGAATCAATATTGATTGGAGTTCTGATCGACTCCTCAGTTTGTCTGCCTGAATCTACGCCTGCTTGCCCCCCCATCTTTAATCCTTGTCGATTACACTGCTATTTCTCACAGAAGTACTCATTTCACATAATAAAATCCGTAATTCATTTTTGATCTTGTCTCTTTCTTTTGTGTTGCTACTTAGAGCTTTACTGCTGCAATGGGGTCATTTGGCCCATCATATTTGTACTAACTCGTGTATCGAGTCTTTCTCCACTTCAAGTGGACCTTTGATACAATGTCTCCGTCAAGATTTCCTTGCATCTTTAACCACCTAACATTTTGTCCCTTTCAATTTTATGGTCTTTGGTAGTGGTATTTCCTTCTACAAACACATTTGTAACACTGAGCCTGATATACAGTTTTTGACTTGCATTGTAAAAACACATATACTCTAGTGAAGTCAAAAACATGTAACAACAAAATCAGTCAAATTCACTGCGTAAGGAATTGGAGAGTTAAAAGGAATATCAAATTAAAATTGCAAACTTGTATAACAATCTCCATTGCAGATGCTGAATTACACAGATTTCACGCTTTACAGTGAGATCCCAAACAATGTAAGCAATAGACCACGTTATTATCCTTTCTAAATAAAACATGAAAGAACTGCAGATGCTGGCAATCAGAAACAAAAACAAAAAATGCTGTGGTATTAACCTTTCTGTCCGCCATGTCATCCTAACTGGGCATGGTGTTGTTCACCAGTTCTGAAATTGGCTTGATGAGTGAGTAAATTTATAAGCGATTTTCTGAACTTGATACAAATATTTGTTTCTCTGTGTAGGGTTTCAAGCTTTGGTACAGGAAGGGTGTATTGATAAGATCAAATCAAGGAAGTAGTCATGCCCTGTTTGTATATTGGAACATTTCATTAATTTAACCACCTCTAACTAACCTGTACCTTCTCTTCAGTGGAAATAATCTTAATATCTGAAGTGTGCTAACTGTAGTTTCCATTCTTGTTATGCTGGTGCCTTCTGAAACTTCTGTTCTCTTTCTACCACTGCATGGGTACTCTTGACAAACCATGTCGCCTTACACAGGTATTTTCTTTTCTAATTTAATCTAATCTTTCTAATCTTAACTGTTCAGAGATAGTATGACTCAACTCTGGAGCAAGTAGGATTTGAACCCAGGTCTCCTGGCTCAGAAGTTGGGATACTACCACTCTGCCACAAGACCCCTCTTGTCAAAAATAAGAGATACCAAGGTGTACAGCTGAAATTTTCTGAAGAAGGGTCTAGGCCCGAAACGCCAGCTTTCCTGCTCCTCTGGTGCTGCTTGTCCTGCTGTGTTCATCCAGCCCCACATCTTGTTGTTTCAGATTCTCCAGCATCTGCAGTTCCTACTATCTCTGAAACAATTTTAACCTCTCTTATCACCTTGTAGACAATAATACCCTCAAGCCTCTGTGCCTAGTTTTAATGGGATTGGTTAGGGTGATTAAGTTTTTGGGAAAACAAATAGCACAAGTGATTGGGTTAAAAAAATTGAGTTCTGTGAAAAGATGGGCAGTAAATGCTGAGCTAGTCAGTGATGTTCTCATCCTATGAATAATCTCTTTAGAATAATTCTGGATATGAAAATGAAAGATCCTGCATTATTTTTTTAAGATTCTGCATACCTTGGTTAAATGCAGCTTATAATTATAAAATGCTGTTAACCCATAGTGAAATGACCCAAGTTGTTTCATAGGTGTGTTACTAAACAAATATTGCATTCTGCCTTTGTACATGGCATAATGAGGTGGTTCAGTAGTTAACATTCCTGCCTCACAGCGCCAGCGACCTGGGTTCAATTTCAGCTTTTGACTATCTGTAAGGAGTTTGCATGTTCTCCCCATCTCTGTGCTCTGGTTTCCTTCTACAGTCCAAAGATGTGCGGGTTCGGTGCTGTGCAGGTTATGTGGGTTAGCCATGGGAAATGTAGAGTTTACAGGGAGAGGATCACCTACAGAGACTGTGGGTGAGATGTTCTTCGGAGTGCTGGTGTGGACCCAATGGGCCGAATGGCCTCTTTCAATGCTGTGGGGATTCTATTAACTCTTCCCTGTTTGCAAATTGACATTGCCTTGCCATGCCAGCTTTCACTGAGGGGTAAAGTGTGAAAATCAGAGCGCAGCTGTCATGAAGCTGCCAGAGCTTCATGGACAATTAGTGTGGGCCTTTTTATACTGACCCTCATCTGCAGTGTTCCCCTGAGATCTGAAAGCCTGAAATCTTTTCACAATTGTTCATCATCTGCAAGTCATAACCTATTGCTTCAGCACTCTCACACATGCTTGCTGCTTACAAACTGTTCAACTGCGGTGAGAATCAATTTTCGTTCTGATTCTTCCAAGCATCTAGCTGTGCACCATGTTCTAGCAGTAATCTGTGGAATGGCTAGACAAGCCTGACTGCTTCCTATTCTCAGCGCTAATATCAACAAAAAGTATAATTTCATGGAGTTGTGGGATAATGCAATCTAGAAGAATGCATATTAGGTCTGTGTGCAGTCTTCTAAAAGTGTTCCAGTATGTTCCAACACTGGGTTTCAACAGCTTTATAATTTTCCATTCTCACCTCTAAATATTTTCCTCACCCCTTCACTATCTTACCTACAAATGCACCGTTTGTGGTGATAGGTCTACAGTGTGAGTAAGAAGTCATTGTGAGTATAGTAGGAACTTTGAGAATTGGAATTCCCATCGTTCACAGAGCCATACGGCATTGATTGACACATTGTCCAACTTGTCCGCACTGACTGGGTTTCCCCAACTAATCCGGTCCCATTTGCCTGTGTTTGGCCCATATCCCTGTAAACCCTTCCTATTTATGTACCCATCCAGATGCTGTAACTGTACCAGCTTCCAACACTTCCTCTGGCAACTCAATCCATACACGCACCACCCAGTTGCCCCTTAGCTCTCTCTTAAATCATGCCCCTCTCATCTTGAGCCTATGTGCCTCTAGTTTTGGACACTCCTACCCTGGGGAAAAGACCTTTGCTATTCACCTTACCTGTGCCCCTCATGATTTTATAAATCCCTGAGGTCATCCCTCAGCCTCCTACACTCCAGTGAAGAAAATCCCAGCTTCTCCTTAACTCCATTCCAGGCAGCATCTT
Source organism: Stegostoma tigrinum (assembly GCF_030684315.1). Classification (NCBI taxonomy): domain Eukaryota; kingdom Metazoa; phylum Chordata; class Chondrichthyes; order Orectolobiformes; family Stegostomatidae; genus Stegostoma; species Stegostoma tigrinum. Next base: position 6,894,493 of record NC_081391.1, read on the forward strand.
TGTTCTCTGCACCCTCTCCAATTTAATAATGTCCTTCACTCCGCCACTTACACTGTACATCAGTTTTGAGGGTTTGATTGAGGTGGTTGCTACAAGTAATTCTGAAAAGAATGTGTGTGTTGGTTGGATTTCTCATCACAATGGTTATTGAGATGAACAGCAAATTTGCGAAAATCCAAAAGTACTAATATGAGAGGAAATGACATTTGATTTAGAATTTATTTGCTGATAAAATGATGGGGCAAGTGTCCATCCATGGAAAACTTAACTTCTACATGACATTTTTTCTTTACAGTGCAGAAACAGGCCATTCAGCCTGTGTCTTTATATTCTTCATGCGACTCTGCTCCTAAATGCCACCATCAGCCCCAATCTCCTCATTAATGATTCTTCAGTTGCTTTCCTTATAAAAGTGTTGATGTTATCCATCTCAACAACTCTGGGTGGCAGCAAATTCCGAATAAAGATTTTTTAAAAATTCATTAATGGGATGAGGACATCGCTGGCCAGGCAGCATTTATTGCCCATCTCTAATTGTCCAGAGAGCAGTTCAGAGTCAACCACGTTGCTGTGGGTCTGGAGTTGCTTGTCGGCTAGACCAGGTAAGGCTGGCAGTTTCCTTCCCTAAAGGGCATCAGTGAAACAGGTGGGTTTTTCCCCCGACAATCGGCAACAGATTCATGGGCCTCATTAGATTCCTAATTACAGATATTTATTGAATTCAAATTCCACCGTCTACCGTGTCAGGATTCGAACTTGGGTCTCCAGACTGTTACCCAGATCTCTGGATTCATGGCCCAGTGGTGATGCTACTTAGGCTATTGCCTCCATTGCACATCGTCGCTTTTTGTAAATAAATTGCCATTCGTTCAGTGTCAAAATCCTGTCATTTCTCACACTGCAGTGTGGGTGTTCCTCCACCCTCAGGGCTGGCTGCAAAGGTTCACCAAGGCACGGTGGCTCAGTGCCTAGCACTGCAGCCTCTCTGCGCCAGGAACCCGGGTTCGATTCCAGCCTCGGGTGACTGTGCAGAGTTTGCACATTCTCCCTGTGTCTGCTTGGGTTTCCTCCCACAGTCCAAAGATGTGCAGGCTAGGTGGGTTGGCCATGTTAAATTTCTGTAGTTTTTAGGGGTGTGTGGGTTATAGGGGGATGGGTCTGGGTGGGATGCTCCAAGGGGCAGTGTGTACTTGTTGGGCCGAAAGGCCTGTTTCCATACTGTAGGGAATCTAATCAAGGCAGCTCACCACCACCATTTTAACAGTGACTAGGGAATGGGCAATAAATGGTGGCCCAGTCAATAATGTTCACACCCCATCAACAAATTGTCGTAGAAATCACCCCTAATTTTGGAGTCTGCCTTGTCCTTGTCTACCTGTCTAACAAACCCCTCCGTGATTTTAAAGTATCTGTTTGTTATCTCAAACTCTTCTCCAGAGGAAAGGGTCCTAAACTGTTCAGTGGTTTTGTTCAGGCATATAATGCATATTATAAAGGGGGAAGTTGAGGCCCTCTGATTATTTAAAATTGAAACACAAGCTTCCAATCTGTTGCAGCAGGAGCAGAGGCCCCCTTCTAATAATTAAACCCAAAACAGCCAGAGAGGCTCACCTCCCTCACCTAATCTGTTAAAAAGGAATGGTTAAATGAATGGAAGAAAATCTGTGATATTCACTTCATAAGCCACAAGTGACATGTATTTAGCCCTAACAGTGAACAAATTAACAGAACTACTAACAAATAGAACAATTCCCCCCTAACTACTAGCCATTCCCTAACAAACTTCTACTGGGATGCTGTTCCATTTAAACACAAACCCTACTTATATAAATCCAAGTTATAAGAAAACAAAATTAAAATTTAGAACTCAATGTCCATAATAGGGTGTGTCTTCTGGAATGTTCTGTGTTTTCCCTGTGAATTCTTCTGTGAGGAATTTTAGCTCGAAATGCATTGGTACTAGTTATGGTTACATGGTTCTTTCTCAGAGAGCTTAGAGATTTCTGTGACAGCTAGGTGTTTATTCTTCAGATGGCTGTCTCTCATATACTGTGGATGATGGATCAATTTTCTTACAGTAGCCTTGGTCCAAGGTTGTTAAAACCATCCAATTTGAATTCAGAAGATAGGGTAAGAGGGGACAGACAGGATGTGAGTTTGCTCGCTGAGCTGGAAGGTTAGTTTTCAGACGTTTCGTCACCATTCTCGGTAACATCATCAATGAGCCTCTGATGAAACTTCATCGGTGGCTCACTGATGATGTTACTGAGTATGGTGAAGAAATGTCTGAAAACTAACCTTCCAGCTCAGCGAGCAAACTCACATCCCGAACCTCAACCTGAGCTACAAATCTTCTCAAAACTCGCTAGGAGACAGACAGGTCAAAGAGATGGGGTTAGAGCCAGTGAAGGTGAATGTAGGTAGGTTGGTCCAGGGAGGATGGACAGGTCGGGGGGTGGGGGGACTGGTGCGGGATGAGGTTAGTGGGTAAGAGATGGGGGAGGGGATAGGTGGGAGGAAGGACAGATTAGAGAGGAGGGGACTACCTGGGCTGGTTTTGGACTGTGATGGGGGGTAGGGGAGATTTTGAAGATTGTGAAGTCCACTTCACATTGGGCTGCAGGATTCCCAAGCAAAACATGAGATGCTGTTCCTGCAGCTTTCGGTAGCATCATTGTGGCACTGGAGGAGGCCCAGGATGGACATGTAATTTAAGAGGTGGGGGGGAGCGGTAGTTGAAATGTTTCGTGACTGGGAGGTGTATTTGTTTGTTGCGAACTGAGCATAGGTGTTCTGTAAAGTGGTCCCCAAGCCTCTGCTTAGTTTCCCCGATGTAGAGGAGGCCACAACGGGAACAGTGGATATAGTATACCACATTGGTGGATGTGCAGATGAACATTTGTTTGATGTAGAAAGTCTTGGGGGTGGGCGTAGGGACAGACGTAGCACTTCCTGCAATTGCAGGGAAACGTGGTGGGGCTCGAGGGGAGTGTGGAGCGGACAAGGGAGTCATGGGGAGACTGGTCTCTGCAGAAAGCACATTGGGTGGGGAGGGGAAAATGTCCGGTGGTGGGGTTGGATTGCAGATGGCAGAAATGTCGGAAGATGATGTGTTGGATGTGGAGTTTGGTGGCTGGTATGTGAGGACAAGGGGGATTCTGTTTTGGTTATTATTGCGGGTAGGGAGTGTGAGGGATGAGTTGGGGGAAATGCAGGAGACATGGTTGAGGGCATTTTCGATCTCTCTGGGGTGGAAGTTGTGGTCCTTGGAAAAAGAAGAGGACATCTGGGATGTTTGGGAGTGGAATGCCTCATCTCGGGAGCAGATGCAGCAAGGGTGAAGGAATTGGGAATAGAGGATGGCCTTTTCACAGGACGTTGGGTGGGAGGAGGTGTATTCTAGGTAGTTGTGGGAGTCAGTGGGCTTAAAATGGATATTGGTTTCCAGGTGGATGCCAGAGATGGAGACAGAGAGGTCCAGGAAGGAGAGAGAGGTTTCGGAGATAGTCCAGGTGAACTTAAGGTTGGGGTGGAAGGTGTTATTGAAGTGGATGAACTGTTCAAGCTCCTTGTGGAAGCGTGAGGTGGCACCGATACAGTCATCAATGTACCAAAGGAAGAGGTGGGGGGATAGGGCCAGCGTATGTACGGAAGAGGGCTTGTTCCATGTAACCTACAAAGAGGCAGAAATAGCTTGGGCCCATTTGGGTACCCATGGCCACCCCCTTTGTCTGTAGGAAGTGGGAGGAGTCGAAAGAGAATTTGTTGAGGGTGAGGCCGAGTTCGACTAGGCGGATAAGGGTGTCGGTGGAGGGGGACTGGTCGGGCCTGCGGGTCAGGAAGAAGCGGAGGTCCTTTAGGCCGTCTGCATGGGGAATGCAGGTGTATAGAGACTGGACATCCATAGTAAAAATTAGGTGTTGGGGACATGGGAATTGGAATTTCTGGAGGAGGTGGAGGGCGTGGGTGGTGTCACGGATGTAGGTAGGGAGTTCCTGGACCAAGGGGGAGAAAATGGAGTCCAGATAGGTGGTGATGAGTTCGGTGGGGCAGGAGCAGGCAGAGACAACGGGTCGAACAGGGCACGCGGGTTTGTGGATTTTGGGAAGGAGATAGAAACAGGTGGTGCGGGTTTGGGGAAACAGAGGTTGGAGGTTGTGGGTGGAAAGTCACCTGAGGTGATGAGGTTGTGGATGGTTTGGGAGATGATGGTTTGGTGACCAGGGGTGGGGTCATGATCAAGGGGGCAATAGGAGGAGGGGTCAATGAGCTGGCGCCTGGCCTCAGCAATGTAGAAGTCAGTGTGCCATACTACTACTGCACCTCCCTTGTCCACGGGTTTTATGGTGAGGTTAGGATTGGAGCGGAGGGCTGCACATTCTGTCGGGGAGAGGTTGGAGTGTGTGAGATGGGTGGAGAGACTAAGGCTATTGACGTCTTGATGACAATTAGAGGTGAAGAGGTCGAGGGAGGGAAGAGGCCTTGGGGTGGTGCCCGGGTGGGGGGTGGTGTTGGAAATGGGTGAAGGGGTCAGTGGAGGGAGGGTTAGGCTCACGGTTAGAGAAGTAAGCGTGGAGCCAGAAAAACTGCTCAATGTCCAAGCGAGAGTTGCATTCGTTGATGTGTGGGTGGAGGGGGCAAAGGTGAGCCCTTTATTGAGGACTGACCATTGGTCCTCAGTAAGGGGAGGTCTGGGGAATGGTGAATACTCGGCAGGGCTCTGCTGTTGTCTTGTCTGGAGATGCTGGCTGTGAAGGTAGTGGGTGGAGCGACGTCAGCTGGTAAATCGAGGATGTTGGTGACAGCGGCGGCCTCAATGTCTCTGTTGGCCTCGGAAATGGAGGCGGCAGCGTCAGCAGTGCCAACTTTGCTCCACCCACCACCTTCACAGACCCTTACCCCCCCAGCACCAAACCTTCTCCCAAACCACCCACAACCTCATCACCTCAGGTGACTTCCCACCCACAGCCTCCAACCTCATTGTTCCCCAACCCGACACCACCCGCTTCTATCTCCTTCCCAAAATCCACAAACCTGACTGCTCTGGTCAATCCACTGTCTCTCTGATGAAGGGTCTAGGCCCGAAACATCAGCTTTTTGCTCCTCAGATGCTGCTTGGCCTGCTATGTTCATCCAGCCTCACATTTTGTTGTCTTGGATTCTCCAGCATCTGCAGTTCCCATTATCTCTGAGCCCACTGTCTCCGCCTGCTCCTGCCCCACCGTACCCATCTCCAACTATCTGGACTCCATTTTCTCCCCCTTGGTCCAGGAACTCCCCACCTACATCCGTGACACCACCCACACCCTCCACCTCCTCCAGGACTTCCAATTCCACAGTCCCCAACACCTCATTTTCACCACGGACGTCCAGTCCCTATGGGCCTGCATTCCCCAGGCAGATGGCCTAAAGGCCCTCCGCTTCTTCCTGTCCCACAGTCCCCCTCCACTGATACCCTCATCCACCTAATCAAATTTGTCCTCACCCTCAACAGCTTCTCTTTCAATTTCTCCCACTTCCTACAGACGAAGGGGGTGGCAGTGGGTACCCAAATGGGCCCAAGCTAGAACATAGAACAATACAGCGCAGAACAGGCCCTCCATGTTGTGCCAACCTGTGAACTAATCTAAGCCCCTCCCCCTACACATCCATATGCTTATCCAAGGACTGTTTAAATGCCCCTAATGTGACTGAGTTAACTACATTGGCAGGCAGGGCGTTCCAAGCCCTTACCACTCCCTGAGTAAAGAACCTACCTCTGATAACTGTCTTAAATCTATCACCCCTCAATTTGTAGCTAAGCCCCCTTGTACAAGGTGAAGTCATCATCCTCGGAAAAAGACTCTCACTGTCCACCCTATCTAATCCTCTGATCATCTTGTATGTCTCTATTAAATCCCCTCTTAGCCTCGTTCTCTCCAATGAGAACAGACCCAAGTCCCTCAGCCTTTCTTCATAAGACCTTCGCTCCAGACCAGGCAGCATCCTGGTAAATCTCCTCTGCACCTTTTCCAATGCTTCAACATCCTTCCTGTAATGGGGCCAGAACTGCGCACAATATTCCAAATGAGGCCGCACTAGCGTTTTGTACAGTTGCAGCATGACGTCACGGCTCTGGAACTCAATCCCTCTACCAATAAAACCTAACACACCGTAAGCCTTCTTAACAGCACTATCAACCTGGGTGGCAACTTTCAGGGATCTATGTACATGGACACCAAGATCCCTCTGCACATCCACTCTACCAAGAATCTTTCCATTGACCCAGTATTCTGCCTCCCTATTATTCTTCCCAAAGTGAATCAACTCTCATTTATCCACATTGAACTTCATTTGCCACCTTTCAGCCCAATTCTGCACTTGATCCAAGTCTCCCTGCAACCTGCAACATTCTTCTACATTGTCCACCACTCCACCGACTTTAGTATCATCTGCAAACTTACTAACCCATCCACCTATGCCTGCGTCCAAGTCATTTATGAAAATGACAAACAGCAATGGTCCTAAAACAGATCCTTGAGGCACACCACTAGTAACCGGACTCCAGGCTGAACATTTTCCATCAACCACCACTCATTGCCTTCTTACAGAAAGCCAGTTTCTAATCCAAACTGCTAAATCTCCCTCAATCCCATGCCTCTGTACTTTCTCCAATAGCCTACCATGTGGAACCTTATCAAAGGCTTTACTGAAGTCCACATACACCACGTCAACTGCCCTCCTCAACATGCCTGCGTCTTTGTAGGATACGTGGAACAAGCCCTCTGCCGTACTTACACTGGCTCCAAATCCCTCCTCTTCCTCCGTTACATTGACTGTATCGGCGCCGCTTTGTGCTCCCAAGAGGAGCTCAAACAGTTCATCCATTTCACTAACACCTTCCACCCCAACCTTAAGTTCACCTGGACCATCTCCGAAACCTCTCTCTCCTTCCTGGACCTCTGTCTCCATCTCTGGCATCCACCTGGAAACCGATACCCGTTTTAAGCCCACCGACTTGAATACACCTCTCTCCCACCTTCCTGCAAAAATTCCATCCCCTATTCCCAATTCCTTCACCTCCGCCGCATCTGCTCTCGTGATGAGACATCCCACTCCCAAACTTCCCAGATGTCGTCTTCTTTTCAAGAACTGCAACTTCCCCTCCACAGTGATCAAAAATGCCCTTGACTGTGTCTCCTGCATTTCCCGCAACTCATCCCTCACACCCCCTATCCACAATAATAACCAAAACAGAATCCCCCTCATCCTCGAGTACCACCCCACCAACATCTGGATCCAACGCATTATCCTCCGACACTTCCGCCATCTGCAATCCGACCCCACTACCAAAGACATTTTTCCATCCTCACCCTTGTCTGCCTTCCCGCTAATGTGGTATACTGCATCCGCTGTACCGGTGTGGCTTCCTCTACATTGGGGAAACCAAGCTTAGGCTTGGGGACCGCTTTGCAGAACACCTACACTCAGTTCGCAATAAACAACTGCACCTCCCAGTCGCAAACCATTTCCACTCCCCCTCCCATTCCTCAGATGACATGTCCATCCTGGGCCTCCTGCAGTGCCACAATGATGCCACCCGAAGGTTGCAGGAACAGCAACTCATTCCGCTTGGGAACCCTGCAGCCCAATGGTATCAATGTGGACTTCACAAGCTTCAAAATCTCCCCTCCCCCCCACTGCATCCCAAAACCTGCCCAACCTGTCTCTACTTCCCTAACCTGTTCTTCCCTTCCTCCCACCTCAAGCCGCACCTCCATTTCCTACCTACCACCTCATCCCGCCTCCTTGACCTGTCCATCTTCCCTGGACTGACCTATCCCCTCCCTACCTCCCCACCTATACTCTCCTCTCCACCTATCTTGTTTTCTCTCCATCTTCAGTCCGCCTCCCCCTCTCTCCCTATTTATTCCAGTTCCCTCTCCCCATCCCCCTCTCTGATGAAGGGTCTAGGCCCGAAACGTCAGCTTTTGTGCTCCTGAGATGCTGCTTGGCCTGCTGTGTTCATCCAACTCCACACTTTGTTATACAGCCAAGTGATACATGTTTCTGAACTGGCTGTACCCCTTCAGGCTGCTTCAACGTTTTCTGTGTTAATCTCCAAACTTAGAAAAGCACTTTACCTCCTAAATGAACTGGACAGTCTTTTCACCCCACCCCCAATCAGGTTTGCATACAAATTCTAGCTCCTGCTTTCTGATTCACGAGTACTGTATACAACTTTGTAACAATATCAGAGCTGAATTTTGCAAAATTTCAGGATTGGTTCAAATGTGCTCGCCCACCCTATCCTGGGGTGATTCTCCAACTCCAACTTACTACAACATTTAAGAATTTATGATACTCTGTGGATTTTCCAACGTCAGCATTAATTCCCCTGTTCAAATCCAAAATAATTTATTCCTGTCTTGGGCGAGTTGTTTCCAATTAGAAAATGAAATAATCCAGCCTGCCGCATACCTTTACCAAATCCCAATGTCCCGTTAGCAATTGACAGAGCATAATGCAATCAGATCAGCTCATGATCTTGTTGGCTGTTTATTATTTTCAAATTTCCACATCTGTTTTCAACTTCGTGATAATCTGATCACACTGGATTAGATTCCATTTGGCAGCTGATTGCTGCAGTTTGTTCCCTAGTGGCTCAGTGGTTAGCAATGCTGCCTCACAGCACTGTGGTCCTGGGTTCAATTCCACCCTCCAGCAATCTGTCTGTGTGGAGTTTGCACATTCTCCCCAAGCCTGCATGGGTCTCCTCCTGCGGTCCAAAGATGTGCAGGCTCGGTGGATTGGCTGTGCTAATCTGCCCATAGTGCTCAAGGATGAGTAGATTAGTAGATGCGTAGAGGTGGGTAAAAGGGGGATGGGTCTGGGTGGGATGTTCTGAGGGTCAGTTTGGACTTGTTGGGCCAAATGGCCTGTTTCCACACCGTGGGGATTCAATGATGAGTTGACAATGGTGTCATTGAGACTGTGTTCAAATCCCTTGCCAACAGCTGATTAATAAACCTAGAATTGAAGGCTCGTTTCAGTAATAGTAACCATAAAACTATCATTGATCATTACCAAAGCTTGTATGGTTCACTAATGCTCTTTTGGATGGGAAATTCATTATCTTTACTTGACCTGGATTATTTGTGACTTTAGACCCAAGTAAAGTGGTTGATTCCTACTTCCTCCTGATGTGAGTCAGTAATGTAATCAGCCCAAGGGCAGTTAGAGGTGGGTCATGGATATTACCCTTGCCAATTATGTCCATTTCTGTCAATATTTTCTACCCAGCCTCTTCAGAGATGTTATTACACGCCTCTGGAGCAGGTGGGACTTGCAGCCAGGCCTCCTGGCTCAGGGGTAGGGGCAAACAGGATCAAAGTTGGTTCATTTCCCTCTTCCTGTATGGAACCATGCTCCATGATTGATCTCTGCTGCTTGAATGAGAGGTCAGAGTGGGGCCGTGCTATCTCTGAATGATCCTTAGGCTTCACCCGAATGAAATTGGCTCCCTATTCTTACATAAAAACGTAAGAATGAGGAGCGGGAGTAGGACATCTGGCTCATTATGGTGTTCCCCCATTCAGTAAGATCATGGCTAATTTTTTTGTAGACCACTTACCCACCCACTCACTATACCCCTTAATTCCTTTACTGTTCAAACATTTATCTAGCCTTGCCTTAAAAACATTCAATGATGTCACCTCAGCTGCTTCACTGGGCAGGGAATTCCACAGATTCGCAACCCTTTGGATGCAGAAGAGTGATAACAAGGTGGAGAGCCGGATGAACACAGCAGGCCAAGTAGCATCAGAGGAATAGGAAAGCTGATGCTTCAGGTCTAGACCCTTCTTCAGAAAGATTTTTGAAGAAGGGTCTAGGCCCAAAATGTCAGCCTTCCTGCTCCTCTGATGCTGCTTGGCCTGCTGTGTTCATCCAGCTCTATACCTTGTTATCTCGGATTCTCCAGCATCTGCCGTTCCTACTACCTTTTGGAGTCCTAAATTTCTCCCCCTAATTTTAAGGCTATGCCCCCTAGTTCCAATTTCATCCACCAGTAGAAACATCCTCCCTTCTTCCAGCTTACCTATTCCTTTCATAACATTATATGTTTCTATAAGATAATCTCTCATTCTTCTAAATTCCGCTGAGCATAGTCCCAGTCTATTCAATCATTCCTCATAAGCCAACCCTTTCAACTCGGAATCAACCCAGTGAACCTCCTCTGCTACCCCCTCCAGAAAGTACATGCTTTCTCAAGTAAGGAAACTGAAGCTCTTCCTTTATTGAGGAGTCATAAAAATAGGAATTGGAACAGATGAAGGATGAGATGAGTGAATTAAAATCAAGTTAGATATGGAAAGAGAAATAGTAAAATAAAAACTGTGAAATAAATGTGACTAAAACATCTTTAGACTTTTAATTTTAAACATAGCTAACAACAAGGATGGAAATGAGGCTCTATGGTTTCAAGTGTACTTTTCTGAGCCAGTAGGGGTCTAAGAACAAAAATCTCACCATCAAAAAGGTCCTTACGTTGTTAAGTATCAGTTTTACCTTTTAAATCTTTTTGATAAAACCTCAAACAGTCCTGGTACAACTTTTTAATGAAAACAAAAATCATACAGTTAACAGAAACTTGTCAAAATGAAATGGAAAATATCCTTCTCACATGCCAATGCCAACTTTCTACTGTGAGTCTAATTTTTTTTAAGAAATGCAATGATTATTTGAAATTTCTGGGGACGCTGACAGCGAGATCAGTTTCTCCACAAGGCTAATGGTGGGTCTACACAAAAGATCCAACAGCTTGGGACGATTCCCAGAGTATCACTTCCCAAAGTTTGGGTGGGATGGTGGTAGGAATGGGTACACTGTTCTCACAGCAAATGAGCAGCTTGTGGTACAGGTAGCCCTACTCCACAGTCAGGTTTTTAGACTGAAGTCCCACTCCAAGGCTTCCCGGTCAAAAAAGGTGTTTGCGATACAGCTAAGCAAGGCTTTGTAAGGTCCTGCCAAGCTTCCCAACACACACCAAGGCAGGTGATAAGGATGGGAAAGATTCCTGGCCAGCCGAGTGTCGGAAAGAAATTGGAAGCTTCATCGTTGTCATCTGTGGCTCACGGCTACAACTTACATGTAAAAGTCAATGTTATGCTCGCAGCTCGGTCTCTTCCAGGTTTGCTAAGTTGGTGAGTGGGGCTCAGATTAGTCTTGTTTTATTTCAAAAGTATACTTTAATCATAAGAAATATCTTGATATACACACATATTCACTAATTCACAAAAATATCTTTATGAACATAGTCACTAATGCAGTTCAGTTCTGTGCAGTAGCACTGAAGGGACAAACAAATGTTGGGAGTTTGATGCTATCCAACAAGACAAACTAAAGACATTGCTTACTTGTACAAGAATGTATTTACAAATAATTGTGGCACCAGGAGGGTCCGATATCTGATCAGGGACCCAATTAACTTTGGCAGACAATGCACAACTGCCCCCTTGGCAGCAGCTGCCCCAAGCTTTAGTGCGTCCCTCAGCGTGTTGACCTGGACCTTGGAATGTGCCAGCCTGCAACACTCGGTCGGGGTCAACTCGCTCCTCTGGAAGACCAAGTTTCAGGCAGAACCAAAGATCATCGTTCACTGAGTTGACGGTGCTCTGGGCATAATTGACGTTTGTCTTGGTGCCTGTCCCAGGGAAAAACACGTAGAGATCAGAGTCCCGAGTCATGGAGCTGCTTGGGTTGAACCTCGAAGAAAACCTGTGGATCAGATTGGTGCCAATAACATGGGGACTAAGCCCCATTCCGGCCAGCGCGGGCTTGAGACCAACTTCCCCTGCCTTACCCATTATGGAGACCATGTACCTGTTGGTTAGACCTGCTTTCAGACAGAGAACACAGACACACATACATTAACGAGAGGTTAAACTCCCTGCTATTGTCCCCTCAATGTGGGAAACATTTCTTTTAAACTGAAAATCTAAACATTCAGGAGACTGACATTCAAATTCCACCTGTTTCTGGGCTTTGCTTTGTAAGGAAGATTTCCATTCTGCAGTCAGGGTCTTTGGTAAATCATGGCCCTGCTGTGTTAAGTACAGACCAGGGACTGTTTGGGGATGTGCCCACATCGTGAAACACTGTTGTATTCTCTGTCCCTCTCTCAATGCAATTGTGCTGCATCTCAACCTTGTATAGGAGTCACATGGAGACTGACTGCAGTGGAACAGACATAATCAGACTAAGGAAAGGGCCATTCTCTGAAGACTGATGTCAGTTTTTATCCATTAATTTTCATTCCCAAACAGACACATTTTTAACCTGATGAGGCTTGTATATGTAAGAGGTGTCTTTGGTTTGTTTGGATAGAGTCAAACTGCAATATTTGTTCATTTTCTTGATGAGCTACTGCACAGAACTGAACTGTATTTCTGACTCTGTATACACATAAAGAATATTTTAAGAATAAAATCTATTTTTGAAATAAGATAAAGGCGTACTTTCTTAAAATTTGTGAATCAAAGCCATTTGCCCATAACGCATTGGCAGCAGAAGTAAGCCATTTAGCCCGAACCTGCTCTGCCCTTCAATGAGACCATGGACGATCTGATAATCCTCAATTCCACCTCCTTGCTTTTTTCTCCTAGATTCCCTTACAACTTAAATATTTGCCTGCCTCAGCCTTGAAAGCCCTTGATGAATCTGCATCCCTGCACTGTAAATGATTCCACAGATATGAGAAGAAATTCCTCCTCATACAATCCTTACAGCACAGATAGAGGCCATTCAGCCCATCAAGTCTGCACCAACACTCCGGAGAACACCCTACTCAGACATAGTCCCCTATCCTCTCCCTGTAGCTCTGCACTTCCTGTGGCTAATCCATAGGACATCCCTGAACACAATGGGACAATTTCCCATGGTCAACCCCCCTCTTTGAACTGTGGGAGGAAACCCACACCGACATGGGGAGAATGTGCAAACTCCACACAGACAGTGACCCAAGTGTGGAATCAAACCCAGGTCCCTAGCGCTGTGAGGCAGCAGTGTTAATCACTGAGCCACCGTGCTGCCCCACTCTGTTTTAGTTGGGTGACCCCTTACTCTGAGATTTTGCCCTCTGATCCTACAAGGAGAAACAACTTCTCTGTATCTAACCTGTCAAGTCATAGAGATGTACAGCACAGAATCAGACCCTCAGCCCAACTCGTCCATGCCAACCAGATATCCTAAATTCTTGAGCATTTGGCCCATGTCCCTCTAAACCCTTGCTAGTCATGCACCCATCCGGGTGCCTTTTAAATGTTGTAATTGTACCAGCCTCCACCACTTCCTCTGGCAGCTCATTCCATACACGCACCGCCCTCTGTGTGAAAAAATTGCCCCTCAGGTCCCCTTTAAATCTTTCCCCTCTCACCTTAAACCTCTGCCCTCTGGTTTTGGATGCCCCTACCCTGGGAAAAAGACACTGGATATTCACCCTGTCCATGCCCCTCATGATTTTATAAACCTCCATAAGGTCACCCCTCAGCCTCCAGCACTCCAGGGAAAATAGCCCCAGCCCATTCAGCCTCTCTCTGTAGCTCAAACCCCAGCAACATCCCTGTAAATCTTTTCTGAACCCTTTCAAATCTAAAAATGTCTTTCTGGTAGCAGGGAGACAAGAATTTCATGCAGTATTCTAAATGTAGCCAAAACAATGTCCTGTACAATGACCTCCCAACTCCTAAGCTCAATGCACTGACCAATAAAGGCAACCAGCCCCCTTTCTGCCCTCCTGATTTCCCCCTTAAGTGTACTCCTTTTGCCCTTACAGTCCTCCAGAGATTCACTCGATCCCTGCTGTCTATACCTGACGTTTATCTCCTTTTTCTTGACCAGAGCCTCAATTTCTCTAGTCATCCAGCATTCTCTATGCCTACCATAGAACATAGAAAAGTACAGCACAGTACAGGCCCTTAGGCCCACGATGTTGTGCCATGGAATAATCATAATCCAAAAATAAAATACTAACCTACATTCCACTCAATTCACTGCTGTCCATGTGCATGAACAGCAGTTGCTTAAATGTCACTAATGACTCCGCTTCCACGACTACCACTGGTAAACTATTCCATGCGCTCACAACTCTCTGGGTGAAGAACCTCCCTCTGACATCTCCTCTATACCTTCCACCTAACACCTTAAAACTATGACCCCTTGTGGCAGTCGGTCCTGCCCTGGGGAAAAGTCTCTATCGACTCTATCCATGCTTCTCATTACCTTGTACACCTCGATCAGGTCACCTCTCTTCCTCCTTCTCTCCAGAGAGAAAAGTCCAAGCTCAGTCAACCTCTCCTCATAAGACAAGCCCTCCAGTCCAGGCAGCATCCTGGTAAACCTCCTTTGCACCCTCTCCAAAGCCTCCACATCTTTCCTATAATAGGGCGACCAGACTTGGACACAATATTCCAAGTGTGGTCTCACCAGGGTTTTGTAGAGCTGCAGCATAACCTCGCGGCTCTTAAACTCGATCACCCCTGTTAATGAAAGCCAAAACACCATATGCTTTCTTAACAACCTTATCCACCTGGGTGGCAACTTTGAGGGAGCTATGCACTTGAACACCAAGATCCCGCTGTTCTTCCACACTGCCGAGAATCCTGCCTTTAACCCTATATTCAGCATTTAAGTTCGACCTTCCAAAATGCATCACTTCGCATTTATCCAGGTTGAACTCCATCTGCCATTTCTCAGCCCAGCTCTGCATTCTGTCAATGTCTCGCTGAAGCCCGCAATAGCCCTCGATACTATCAACGGCACCTCCAACCTTTGTGTCATCAGCAAACATACTAACCCACCCCTCAACCTCCTCATCCAAGTCATTTATAAAAACTACAAAGAGCAGAGGCCCAAGAACAGAGCCCTGTGGGACACCACTCAGCACTGACCTCCAGGCAGAATACTTACCATCTACAACCACTCTCTGCCTCCTGTCAGCCAACCAATTCTGAATCCAGACAGCCAAATCACCCTGCATCCCATACCCCCCGACTTTATGAATGAGCCTGCCATGGGGAACCTTATCAAATGCCTTGCTGAAGTCCATGTACACCACATCCACTGCTCAATCCTCATCAACCTGTTTTGTGACCTTCTCAAAGAACTCAGTAAGATTTGTGAGGTATGACCTGCCCTTCACAAAGCCATGCTGACTCCCTTTAATCACGCTATGCTTTTCCAAATAGTCATAAATCCTATCCCTCAGAATTCTTTCCAAAACCTTGCTGACCACAGACGTAAGACTGACTGGTCTGTAATTTCCAGGGATTTCCCTATTCCCTTTCTTGAAAAGAGGAACAAAATTTGCCTCCCTCCAATCTTCTGGTACGACTCTCGTGGAGAGTGAGGAAGCAAAGATCTTCGCCAGCGGCTTAGCAACCTCCTTTCGCACTTCCCGGAGCAAACTAGGATAAATCTGGTCTGGCCCTGGGGACTTATCAATCTTAATGTTTGCCAAAATTTCCAGCACATCAGCTTCCTCAATCTTGATCTGTTCAAGCCTGTTTTCCTGCTCCTCAAAGTTCTCATTCACAACAAGGTCCCTTTCCTTAGTGAAAACCGAAGCAGAAAACTCAATTAAGGCTTCCCCTATCTGCTGAGACTCCACGCACAAGTTCCCTACACTATCCCTGATCGGCCCTACCTTCTCCCTGATCATTCTCTTATTCCTCACGTATGAGTAAAATGCCTTCGGGTTCTCCCTAATCCTTCCTGCCAAGTCTTATACGTGCCCTCTCCTCCCCAGTCCACTCTTGAGCTCTTTCCGAGCAAGCCTGTAATCCTCTAAAGCTGTGCTAGACCCTTGCTTCCTCCACCTTACGTACGCTGCCTTTTTCTTTTTGACAAGAAGCACCTCTGTTCCCATCATCCAAGGCTCCTTAATCTTACCCCTTCTTACCTGTCTCAGAGGAACAAATTTATGCATCACTCACAACAACTGCTCCTTAAACAGCCTCCACATGTCTGCTGTGCCCTTTCTGTGGAACAATTACCCCCAATCTGTACTTCCCAACTCCTGCCTGATAGCATCATAGTTTCCTTTACCCCAGTTAAATATCTTTCCCTGGTAACTGCTCCTTTCTCTTTCCATGGCTTTGCCCTTCGCACTACAAGGATCATACTGTCTTCGAACCCTCATTACCTCATTTTGGAAGGTCTCCCACTTTCCAAAAGCCCCTCTAACCTGCAAACAGCCTCATCCAATCAACTTTTGAAAGTTCCTGCCTAAGACCATCAAAATTAGCCTTACTCCAATTTAGAACTTTAGTTTTTAGATTCGGTTTATTCTTTTCCGTCACTATTTTAAAATGAACAGAAATATGGTCACTTGTCCCAAAGTGCTCCCCCCACTGACACCTCAGTCACCTGCCCTGCCTTTTTCTCAGTCTCCTATGGGTATTATACACAATACAATCCTATACAATTCAACACAGCACAGGAATAGGCCCTTTGGCCCACCAAGCCTGCACCGATTCCTAATCCCTATTTAGTTTGGCTTCAATAACGTTGCCTCTCATTCTCCTAAACGAGTGCAAGTCTAATTTACTCAAATGCTTAAAAGACATTTGGATAAGTGCACGAATAGGAAATATTTGGAGAGACATGGACCAGGAGAAGGCAGGTGGAACTAGTTCCATTTGGGATTATGTTCGGCATGGGCTGGTTGGACTGCAGGATCTGTTTCTGCGCTGTATGACTCTGTGACTGAAGGGTCTGTTTCCGCACTGTATGACTCTGTGATTGAAGGGTCTGTTTCTGCGCTGTATGACTCTGTGACTGAAGGGTCTGTTTCTGCGCTGTATGACTCTGTGACTGAAGGGTCTGTTTCCGCACTGTATGACTCTGTGACTCTCCTCATAAGACAGTTCCCCCAATGCCCAGGAACAGCCTCATGAACCTTCTCTAGGCTGCCTCCAATGCCAGCACACCAATATGCCAGCTGTGGTCTGACCAGTGCCTTGTACAGTTTTATACAGCAAAACTTCTGTATTTTCATATTCTGTTCACTTTGAAATAAAGACCAACATTCCATTTGCCTTCCCCATTACCTGCTGAACTTAGAGTCTCACTACCCATGATTTATGCAAATAGGACTCCTATATCCCTCTGTTCTGCAGCTTTCTGTAGTTTTCTCAATTCTAATAATATTCAACTCCCCTGGTTTTCCTTCCCAAGTGCGTGACCTCATATTTTCCAATATTATATTCCATCTGCAAAGTTTGTACCCATTCATTCAACCCACCCACATCCCTCTGTAGACTATTCGTACCATCCACTTACCTTCCATTTGTGTGGCAGTCACAAACTTGGCAATGGGACATTCACTTGCCTCAGCCCAGTCATTAATATACGTTTTAATTATTTGTGGCCCCAGCACCAATCCTTGAGGCACTCCACCACTGACAGGCACTGTCCTGAAAACATCCCTTTTATTCCAACTCTGTAGGTTCTATTAATTGGCAAACGGTTTTCCCATGCTAATATACAGCTAAAGTTCTGAGGACCTGGCTTCAAATCCCGTTGCAGCAGGTGGTGTGTTGTGAATTTAGTAAAAAATCTGGAATTAAGAGCCAAATGATGACCATGAATCCATTCTTGATCATTGGGAAAAACCCATCTGGTTCACTATTGTCCTTTAGGGAAGGAAACTGCCATCCTTACCTGGTCTGGTCTACGTGTGACTCCAGACCCACAGCAATGTGGTTGATTCTTACCTGCCCTCAGGGCAATTAGGGATGGGCAATAAATGCTGCTTGGCCAGTGATGCCCTTATCCAATCAACGAATGAAAAAAAAACTCCAACCAGTGCATTGACTACCTCAGTAACTTCTCCCTTTAAAATCCTACAATACAGCCCATCAGGTCCAGGGGACATTCTGGTGTTTAGACCCTTTAGTTCCCTCAATACTTTTATTCTAATGATAGAGATTGTGTTTATTTCCTCCAAATGTGCCCCCCCCCACCAAACCCTGCACTTACCCCTTTCAAAATGTACAATTTTGGAATGTTTTCAGTCCCCTTGACCATGGAGACTGAGGCAAAATATTTGTTCACCTCATCTGCCATTGCTTTGTTCCCTACTATTTGCCCAGGCCTTTCTGTATGGGACCAACAATCACAGTTGCCTTTCTCTTTGTTTTTATATGTCTGAAGAATTTCTTACTGTCCATTTTTATGTTTCTTCCTGGTTTGCCCCATAATGTATTTTCTGCCCCTTTATTATCCTTTTGGCCATCTTTTGTTGGATTTGAAACCTTTCCCAATCTCTAAAAGTAACTACATTGCATGTTTGTTTTCTTTCAATGTGATACTGGACTTCTCTGGTTGACCATTGGCAGTTTAACCCCTCCCTCAAATTCTCCTTCCTCACTGGGATGCTTCTTTGCTGAGAATCGTGAACTCTTTTTTTTAAATGGCTGCCATTATTCATGATCCATCTTTTCTGTTAAACTCCCTTCCTAGTCCACTCCAGCCAGCTGCATCCTCATTCTCACGTCCCTACCCTTATTTAAGTTTAGCACAGTCGTTTCCAACCCAGGTTTCTCACTCTGAAACTGAATTCTAAGTTCTACCACGTTCCGATCATTATTTTCTAGGGATCTTTTCATAGAATCTACGCCATGCCCAAGAAGTCTGCACTGAGCCTCCAAAGAGCATCCCACCCAGACCCAGGCCCCACCCCATCCCCAAACTGTGGGCAATTTAGCATAGCTAATCCACCTAACCTGCACATCTTCAGATCCAGGGGAAACCTACACAGACAAAGGGAGAATGGCTTATTCCTGCTCCTGTGTCTCTATTTAAGGAGACCAAAACAGCATAGGCATTTTGTGCCCAGAATCTTTCACCATTGCTGCAAGGAATTTATTTCTGCTGTCTAGTAGTAGTACTGGCTTTTTGTAGTGCTGTCTTTTTGTAGTAAACAAGCAGTAACACTAAGTAAATAGGACAAATTTAAATATTGTCCTAAATAGCAAAGGAAAAATAACAATAGAGAAGTCTTGCTGCAAGTATACACGGTATTAATGAGACCGCACCTAGAGCCCTGTGTTCAGTTTGGAGCTCCTCACTGAAGGAAGGACCACCTTACAGAGGAAGGGGTTGAGTGATGGGTCACTTGGGTGATTCCTGGGACAAAAGGCCTGTTTTATGAGGAAGGGTTAAACAGATCAGTCCTGCTCTCCGTCAGAGTTTTGACGACTGTAAGATTGCAATGAGTCTTCACAGAGTGGAATCTACCCCTCATGGAGGTGTTTCATAAAAGCTGACACAGTTTAAAATTAAAGGGTCTCCCGCGTGAGATGGAGATGAGGAGGAATTTCTTCTCTCAGATGATCATTAGTCTGTGGAAGTTTCCTCCCCAGGCAGCCCTAGAGTCTGGGTCAGTGAATATATTCGAGGATAATTTAAACAGGTTTCTGATCAATAAGGGAGATTCAAATGTTGGTGGTGGGGGAAGCTGGAGGGGTGGGGAAGAGGCATGGGAGTGGAGGTAAGGTCACAATAAGATCAGCCGTGGCTGAACTAAATTGTGAGCAGGCTCAAGGGGCTGAATGGCCTACTCCTATCTATTAAGTTCTTGAGGACAATGTTCCATTACAACCCTCACTTCCTGCTGTAGGGTAGTGTTCAGCAGTTCATGGCCAAGGGCACTCCCTCCAAATGCTTTGATATTCTTACCTCTTGCTGTGCTTCTTCTCACCAAAGTGGATAACTTCACAATGCATCCCATTATATCCTACCTGCTGTCGTGTGCCAAACTATTCAACCATAAGGGCTGTCATAGGGCCTGCTGTCACCTCGGAGATGACCTGACTTGACGTTAAACTTGTGTGGGCTGATTTGTGATGAAGTGCTGATCTACCTACCTCTTACTTAAACTCCTGGGTTTGAATCTTGCTATTTATTTCCCCGCTTTCTCTATCTTCCATATCCTGCTCCACAGTAACATTGATACAAAATATTCATTTAATGTCTCCCCATCTCCTGCAGTTCTACACAAAAGGGGCTTTGCTGATCTTTAAGGGACTCCATTCTCTCCCCAGTCACTCTTTTGTCTTAACACATTTGGAGAATTCTTTTAGATTTTCCTAACCCTACTTACCAAATCTATTTCACGTCCCCTTCTTGCCCTCCTTATTTCCCTCTGAAGTATGTACTCCTACTGCCGTTCTACTCCTCTGGGGATTCACTCAATCTCTGCTGTCTATACCTGTCTTATGCTTCCTCTTTCTTCTTGATCAAAGCCTGAATTTCACTCCTAATCCAGCATTCCCTCCACCTACCGGCCTTGCCCTTCCCTCTAACAGGATCAGACTGTCTCTGGATTCTCGTTATCCCGTTTTTGAACGTTGCCCATTTTCCAGCCGTTCCTTTACCTGCGACGTCTGCCTGCAATCAACTTTTGAAAGTTCTTGCCTAATACCGTCAAAATTGGCCTTCCTCGAGTTCAGAACTTTAACTTTTGGATCCGATCTATTCTTTTCCATCACTATTTTAAAACTGGTGGGGGCTGGTGACTGTAATTCTAAGTGCTCCCACACTGACACCTCAGTCTCCTGCCCTGCCTCATTTCCCAAGAGTGGGTCAAGTGTTGCACCTTCTCCTGGTCGGTACATCCACATACTGAATCAGGAACTTTTCTTGCACACTCTGAACAAATTCCTCTCCGTCCAAGCCCTTAACACTGTGGCATTCCCAGTCTATGTTTGGAAAATTTAAATCCCCGACCATAACATCCCCCTAATATCATTACAGATCACTGAGATCTCCTTAAATTTGTTTCTCAATTTCCTGCTGACTATTAGAGGATCTATAGTACGATCACAGTAAGGCGATCACCTCTTTGCAATTTCTCCATTCCACCTAAATAATCTCCCTGGATGTATTCCCAGGGAATATCCTCCCAAAGTACAGCCATAACAGAGGAAACTGATGAAGACAGTTTGTCCAGAACACCAGCCTGCCGACCTGTCTTTGGAGCTGAAACAAACAAAAACAGAAATTGCCGGAGAAACGCAGCAGGTCTGACTGCATCTGCGGAGAGAGAAAACAGAGTTAATCTTTCAAGTCCAGTGACCCTGATATCAAGGTGTTAGCTCTGTTTCTCTCTCCACAGATGCTGCCAGACCTACTGAGTTTCTCCAGCAATTTCTGTTGGTTTCAGATCTCTAGTATCTGCTGTTCTCCCCTTTCTGACCTGCAACAACCGCAGCCATCTTCCTTTAGGCCAGGTGATACCACCTGTGATCAAACTCTACCACTTCGACCCTCACCTTTGGAGATCAGCTCTTTTGTCTAGGGTTAGGTCTGGGCTGCAATGATGTCAGGAGCTGAGTGGCTCAAACATCAGCGATGGGGTTATAGCTGAGCCAGTGTTGTCCTATACAATGCCCCCTGCTTTACTTACACATTGTTTTCTGGGCTTGCTCTACAAATATTTCTGTTTTTTTTCCCGCCAATCTTGGTTTCCTTCAGCCTGGAATGTGTCCCAGCATTATGCAAAGCCTCATCTCATCACTCTTTTACTGGTTGAAGATCTCAGAACCTTTCCATAATTCGTTCACAGGATGAGGGCATTGTTGGCTAGGCCTGCATTCATTACCCATCCCCGAGTGTCCAGAGGGCAGCTGAGAGTTAACCACATTGCCGTGGGTCTGGAGTCACGTGTAGGCCAGGCAAGGTAGGGAAGACTGACTTCCTTCCTTACAGGATGTTAGTGAGCCAGATAGCAGTGGCTTCACAATCATTAGACTCTTACTTCCAGATTATTATTGAATTCAAACTGCACTGTGGCAGGATTCAAATCCAGAACATCTGCACAGCCATGGGTTTTGGTTCTCCTCCCTGAGCAGACATGAGGAGAATACAGAGATACAGGCTACCAGACTAGGTGGGATTGAGGTTCACAAGAAAGAGGTATTAGAAATCCTACAGAGGGTGAAGACAGATAAGTCCCCTGGGCCGGATGGGATTTATCCTCCGATCCTCTGGGAAGCCAGGGAGGAGATTGCCGAGCCTTTGGCATTGATCTGTAACTCGTCATTGTCTACAGGAATAGTGCCAGACGACTGGAGGATAGCAAATGTGGTTCCCCTGTTCAAGAAGGGGAGTAGAGACAACCCTGGTAATTATAGACCTGTGAGCCTTACCTTAGTTGTTGGTAAAGTGTTGGAAAAGGTTATAAGGGATAGGATTTATAATCATCTAGAAAAGAATAAATTGATTAGGGATAGTCAGCATGGTTTTGTGAAGGGAAGGTCGTGCCTCACAAACCTTATTGAGTTCTTTGAGAAGGTGACCGAACAGATGAGAGTAAACCGGTTGATGTGGTGTATATGGATTTCAGCAAGGCGTTCGATAAGGTTCCCCACAGTAGGCTATTGTACAAAATGCGGAGGAATGGGATTGTGGGAGATATAGCAGTTTGGATCGGAAATTGGCTTGCTGAAGACGACAGAGGGTGGTAGTTGATGGAAAATGTTCATCCTGGAGACCAGTTACTAGTGGTGTGCCGCAAGGGTCGGTGTTGGGTCCACTGCTGTTTGTCATTTTTATAAATGACCTGGATGAGGGTGTAGAAGGATGGGTTAGTAAATTTGCAGACGACACTAAGGTCGGTGGAGTTGTGGATAGTGACGAAGGATGCCGGAGGTTGCAGAGAGACATAGATAAGCTGCAGAGCTGGGCTGAGACGTGGCAAATGGAGTTTAATGCAGACAAGTGTGAGGTGATGCACTTTGGGAGGAGTGACCGGAAGGCAAAGTACTGGGCTAATGGTAAGATTCTTGGTAGTGTAGATGAGCAGAGAGATCTCGGTGTCCATGTACACAGATCCTTGAAAGTTGCCACCCAGGTTGACAGGGCTGTTAAGAAGGTATACAGCGTTTTAGCTTTTATTAATAGAGGAATTGAGTTCCGGAACCAAGAGGTTATGGTGAAGCTGTACAAAACTCTGGTGCGACCGCACTTGGAGTATTGTGTACAGTTCTGGTCACCGCATTATAAGAAGGATGTGGAAGCTTTGGAAAGGGTGCAGAGGAGATTTACTAGGATGTTGCCTGGTATGGAGGGAAGCTCTTACGAGGAAAGGCTGACGGACTTGAGGCTGTTTTCGTTAGAGAGAAGAAGGTTGAGAGGTGACTTAATTGGGACATATAAAATAAACAGAGGGTTAGTTAGGGTGGATAGGGAGAGCCTTTTTCCTAGGATGGTGACGGCGAGCATGAGGGGGCATAGCTTTAAATTGAGGGGTGAAAGATATAGGACAGATGTCAGAGGTAGTTTCTTTACTCAAGAGAGTAGTAAGGGAATGGAACGCTTTGCCTGCAACGGTAGTAGATTCGCCAACTTTAGGTACATTTAAGTCGTCATTGGACAAGCAAATGGACGTACATGGAATAGAGTAGGTTAGATGGACTTCAGATTGGTATGACAGGTCAGCACAACATTGAGGGCTGAAGGGCCTGTACTGTGCTGTAATGTTCTATGTTCTGACAGCAGGATCTTATGTCTAATGGGGTTTTATGGCAATCAATGGTCATTTCACAGTCATTGTTCCTGCCACTCACTTTATGTTTAAGATTTATGAATGGGTGCAACAAGCTTAAAGCTGTGCGAATAGGGGTATAAATTCTGCCAGGAGGCCTACTGGATGGTAAGGGTGTAGCTCAGTGAGGTGTAATTGTCCACCTGGACCAGTGGAGCTGAACACCTTTCAGGAGCTGATTCATTTCTGTTTATGGACTGGTCTACAGAGGGCCTTCCTGACTCTCGATCTGGAGAAGACAGGGTCGATGATGATTATTTGCTCAGGACTATTCAGGTATTCAGGTTCAGAACGCAGATCCAACTTCTGTAGGCCATGGCAGAGCGCTGGTTAAAGTTAATGGGTCCACAACAGTTCCCCTTTGCTTCGGGAGAGGGGTATGTTGGGGCTGCCCCTTGTCTGGTCAGCAGTGCATGGAGCATTTCATGTGTCACTCGGGGAGGAGTTTGTTGGGGCTTGTTCCCATGGCTCACACCAACAACGTGCTCCTCACTTTCACTGAGCTGGCTGACCCGGGGAGGATGTGAGAGTTCCAGGCCATGTGCCCAGTGGTATCTTCCACCAGGATCAACTAGGCTAAATGTTCCAGACTCCTGGT